>NC_133656.1:79914995-80147786 GCF_009905375.1 Apium graveolens
AAGCTCCCAATTTGTGAGTGGTTAGGAAACGTTCCGCAGTTTCCTGTAGGCGTTGATGCCATTGTAGCTGAGGTAGGAGCTACCAGTAGGCTAGGCTTTCAACTTTTGTTGTGCCAGACTTATGTATATTTATGAATTGTAATAATGGTAAAGAATATGTAAATTATTCAGAAACCCTTTTTATGGTGAAATGGTTTATAATTGTGGAATAAAATGACTTGTGTTATTTTTGGTATTCATCTCTGAGACTATAACTTGTGGTGTGTGTGTGTATATTGTGGGGTCACAGTATGCAGTAGTTGGTTGACTGTTAAGATTAAGTATTGATAAGGGAAATGGAACTCGTGACAACCCGAATCCCCGTCCCCGGATTTGGGGGTATTACACGATCCTTTCATGTTGATAGACAAACCATATGAACAAATCAAATAAAAGCACCTTGACAAAGTGTTGTCTGCTCAAATTGTGATATATGCTAATGATAAGGATAATCTAAAGGAGAAATTGATTTTATTTCTCAATGATGGATTAACTTACAGACTAGCTGATACTGATGTGCTAAAGAAGTCTGTCAGAGAGCTTCAATATATTCACCATCTTCTGGAAGTAAAATCTGATGTTACAAGAAGATGGTTAGAATACATTTTGAAGGCTATAAGAGATCTATTTAGAATCTCTGGTACAAAGACTTCTCAGTATATACCAATGATTACTGAAGGTGATGGAAGAGAAATTCCTATGCTGAAGAACCCTGCTAAGGTGGAAGTTATTCTGAAAGGAAGATGCTTATGTTATAATGAAAACTCTTCACATCCTAGAGTTATCAGACTTAGTGATGGACTTGAAAGAACATCAATTCAAGCTCTCAGAACAACCATTTATCAAATTGGTGATAGTAAAGATGAAGAACTGATGCAGGTCAAAGCACAGTTAGTTGAAGTTCTGACAAAAGCTGAAGACAAGCTGTTAAAAGATTTTGTTAAGAATCATTATGGATTCAGATTGATCCATTGATGTTGGTAAAGCTACAAGGACTGTAAGTTGTAGTTAATAGTCTTATTAAATTCTCATTGCATTTGAACTTAAATGTTTTTGACATCAACAAATCTATTAACTTGTATATTTTGTATAATTTACAAGTTGGGGGAGATTGTTAGATATATTTAAGATGTCATGTCTAATATGTTTCATGTTTAGTTTTCTGATCTTAATAAACAGGAGATATCAGTACTTACTGGAATCTGTACTTACTGGAAGTCAGAACTTAAGGATATCAGAAATTAGATTATCAGAAGATAAATATCAGAAGATAGATATCAGAACCTAAGTACGAGAGGACTTATAGTTAAGGAAGGAAGCTGATTTACAGGAAAAAAGATCGAGACTAATATAAAAGAAGATATGCATGGAAAGAGTTAGAGGACTGAAAGAATTGTAAGATATCTGATTGATATATTTTAGGAGACAGAATTATATTCCATATCAATTAGAAGTTATCTTGTAACTGTGTACTATATAAACACAGACATAGGTTTACACTAGATGTGTTGTCATTATCGAGAAGATCATACATTGTAAGCTAGCAACTCTCGTGATATTTGTTAATCACCGAGAGAGAATAGTTCCATTGTAACAGAGTTTATTATATTGAATATATCTGTTTTACTGTTACTTGTGTTCGAAATCGATTTGATTGTATTCTACACTGTATTCAACCCCCTTCTAGAGTATTGTGTGACCTAGCAACGAAGTACCATATATTAATTTATTGTACAAAAGTCTGGATATTACTCTTTGAAGTCATTAACTAGATAAACTAGCTACCATTTTAGCACGACATTTGATCAAATTACAAATAAATAGTGGAAAATATATTTTAATCTAAAAAATAAAACATGTCTAAAATTGAGCAATGTAATTCTCTATAAGAAACAAGTTCTCTGATCTAGGGAGACATAAATGGAATTTGTATTTGGGGGACATCATCTCTGAAGCAACTCATGTTGCCAACTTCAAATTCTATTCTAGGATCAATATCGATATCATCTAAAGTAGGGTTTCTGATCTCTTCTTCAGTTGCATTCTCATTCTAAGCATCACACACGTCCCTTGGCAAATTCTTAATAACATAATGAACCATTTTTTGAATTGGATCTTGAACATAAAAGACTTGTTGCACTTGCGATGACAGAACATAATGATCATTTTTGTGGCATAACTTATTAAAATTTACTTTAGTAAGACCATATTCATGCTTCTCTTCTTGGTACGAACAACATTTAAAAATGACCACGTTAAAACCCCCCCATATTCATCCTTCTCTTCTTGATCTCTTCTTGTATTCCATTTATGATCAATACAGTTTTTGCAAGGGCACTTCATTTGGTTTCCCCTCGCACAAACTGGGAAGGCATTATCTAAAAATTCTATCACCCCTTGTCCGTATTCTACACTATATCTTGGTAGTCCTATCCAAACGTTACTCTCAGGGCCCATTACGAATGTCTAAACTTAGTTTGAACCTACTTTCACCTAGAAAAAATAGAGTAGATGTGACAATGAACTTAAGGTTTTATACCTGACTATACTATTAGATATATACTACTATTAATTGAGGAACATGGAAGATAAATATGGCGCTATCAACTGTATTATAATCTTATACGTTACCTGCACAATTGCGCAAAACTTGAAAGATAAAAAACATATATTAATCATGTAAAGTGCATTCAAGAAAGACTAACAGAGAGCTTGAGAATAACACAAGGTGTACAAGAAGTATTCAGTGGCTCTATGCAATAAGGCTATCAACTTAAAATTGAAAAGTGGTCATTATAAAAAGTGTGTGAGTACAGAAAACATATCGACATAACTGTAAGATATAGAGATACACAGAAGAAGCTTTTATTAGAAACACTTTAAAAAAAAGAAAACAAAGAAGAAGCTTCTGACAAAGCTTCTAACAAAGCTTCTGTTAGAAACACCAATTATACACCAAATACAGAATACAAGTACCTACATTATACAAGTACCTAAATACAGAATAAATTACATGAATTATGCAAGTTAAACATTCTAGAAACACTTTAAACCAACATAAATTATTCAAAATCAAATTAGCACAAAGCATAAAACATTCACAACTACACCTTATCACCAAACTTAACAAAAACCAACTCAATCTAATGAAAACTCATCCGCAAAATCATATGAAAACAACAACGCAAATAAATCCGCAAAGCTAGGATTCGAGTAAAACTTAATAAAATTCTTCGAAGTAATACGAGGTGCTTTAATCGCAGCACCAATCAAACTACTTCTAGTGATATAAATCCCCCTATCAAAGACACATTACAGCATCAGTAACATTCAAAATCAAATCATTATAACATAAATCAAACTATTAGATACATATATACAGTTATACATACATTACGACACAAGCCCAAAATATAGCGAAAAAAACCCTAAATTATAAGTTCGAAACACAGGAAATTATAAACCCTAAATTATAAGCCCTAAATTATAAACCCTAAATCAAAAGCCACAAATACTAAAGTAATGTAAAATCCAAAAGCCCCAAATCAAAAGCCCTAAAAACCGAAAAAAAATCTATAATTACCTGCAAAATCCACCAATGTAAAGCCCCAAATTATCTGCAAATAGTTCAAAACAAGTTCAAATGATTCAAAATGAAGCCCAAATTTACGAAACGAAGCCCAAATTTACAACTCGAAGCCCATACTTACCATTCGAATCCTAGATTTACAAATATGTTCAAATTATTTAAAATGAATGAGAATCAACCACCTTAAAAATGAATGAGAATCCAAAGAACAGCCTTCGAATAGTCTTGAAAAATTGAAGCAAAGATATTTGGCCGCCTAGATTTACAGTTTGAGAAATGGAAGCAAAGAGAAAGAGAGAGTGAGAAAGAGTGAGTTTAAAGAAAGTAAAGTGATATTTTTTGTTAGGGGGAATAGCCGCCCAAATATTTGGCATGGGGAAGTGTGCATATCTGTGTCTCAATTTCTTTTAATTATTTTTTCATTTTTTATTAAATATTTACAATTTTAAATATTATAAGAAAATTGTACAACTAATGTAAAATATATATCAAAATAACACGATATTGATAAAATCAATCGGAACAATTATTCATATAATTGGATTGTCGAACAAGATTTTTTTTAAAAAATAGAAACCATTTGGGACAAGAATCTACAAGTAATCCGCGTTGACCGTAATTTGACTATTATAAAAACACACGATATAAAATCCAATTTTTTTTTAAAAAAATTAGACATCTCTAAAATTAGTAAGTAACGTCATCCGTATGGTTGGATCATTGAACAAAAATTTTACAAAAATAGAATCACCACTCAGGACAAGACTTGGTAATAGGAACCCGTGTTGATCGTAATTTGACTATTATAAAAACACACGATATAAAATCTAAATTTTTAAAAAAAATATTTACACATCTCTAAAATTAGTAGGTAACATCATCCATATGGTTGGATTATTGAACAAGAATTTTTAAAAAATAGAATCACCACTCGGGACAAGACTTGGTTACAGGAACCTGTGTTGACCGTAATTTGACTATTATAAAAAATACAAGATATAAAATCTAATTTTTTTAAAAAAATTAAACATCTGTAAATTAGTAGGTAACATCATCCGTACGATTGGATCGCTAAACAAGAATTTTTAAAAAATAGAATCATCACCCGGGACAAGACTACGTAATGGGAACCCGTGTGCACCGTGGTTTGACTATTATAAAAGCACATGATATACAATCTATTTTTTAAAAAAAATAAAATTATACATATCTAAAATTAGTAGGTAACAACATTCGTACGGTTGGATCAATTAAAAAAAATCTTAAAAAATTAAAACATGAATATAACTAATAAATTTTAAAAATAGTACCATAGCTAAGGCAACTCTAAATAACTTATTGCAACACAAGAAAGCAAATGCAACGCTTTAAAGTGCCACGTCAGCTGCCATAGCAGTAGTAGGGCCTACTTTTCGGTGCCACATCAGTACGCCACATCAGTATGGGTCCCGCTTATGCCACATCAACATATGAGCCCCACATGTGGGACCTACTGATGCTACGTGAGAATGCCATGCCAGCATATTGACGCTAGCATGCCACGTCAGCATATCACGTCATCAGTGGGTCCCATATGTGGGCTCACATGTGCCACGTCAGTAAAAATTGACCCATCCCCGTGGGACCCACATGCCACATCAACAATTGTGGGCCCCACAGTGGGCCCAGCATGCCACCTCAGATTTGTTTTCCATGTCGGCATTTATAAAATAAAAAAATGTCTAATGCAATGCTATGACCTCTACTGTTGCATGTTGCGCAACACTGACAGTTATTAGCAACGGTAGCTTCAATGTAGTGCAATTCTTTCTCCATTGTGTTGCAATAAATTGAAAATTTTGTAGAAAATCCAACGCTTTTCGTGCAACGCTAGCTAAAAATCGTTGCCTATGTGCACTTATGGGGTAATAACAAACCGAATTTAAAAAAATTAATATGTTGTAAAAAGAGAACTTACATGTACATACATGGACAAGAAACGAAAAATAATAAATTAATCATAATATGCAAAAAGAAGCCAAGAAACATACCACAAGGACAACTTAAAATGCCAAGAAAGCAACATGGAGGATTTACAATCTAATAATTAAAGAGCTATAAAATAAAATGTAAAAAGATACATATAGATAAAAGAAAAATAAAAACATAAACATAAACTTCCGCACTATATTCTAACACTATAAACCTAGTACAACAGGCATGCAAACAGATTAGATTATATTAACACATTTGGTATGGCATGCATGGCACTTGTGAAATCATGATATCAAAATTACACTAATAAATAAAGTAAACATATAATACAAGGAGTATAAGCACACATTATAGAGAGAATCGAGCCAAACCAAAGAGTGAAAACCAGTCCAAATCAAAGAGATATGAGCTTCCAAAAAACACAAAGCCTTGCTATAATACCAGTGTAATAAACTAAATAATATTTGTGTTAAAATATGGGTAAACTCTTAAGCTATATTAGGAGAAGGATCTAAGTGATTTTTTTGGGGTTCCGGTGAGGATCAAGAACAAGCATATATGGGCTTCATGATCACACCTTCACCCTAAAAATAACTGCCCAATTAATTTCTCAATAAAGATGTATAAGTTACAAATGAAATGAAATGAATCACTCAATTAAATCTACATTTGTAACTCACATTTAATAAATGTATTTTATTCTTTTATTTAATTGATAAATCAAGTCAAATATACAACAAATACCTTTGCAATATTCAGATCTAGACCCAAAGCAGGTCCTTCAGATTGGATAATATTTAAGTCTTTAGCGACCTCAATTGAATCTCCAATCAAAGTACCATCATCCAAATACCATGCCTGGACCGAAAGACTACAAGCATCCCAAATTCTGAGAATTATTAATGGATATAACGTAAAATAAAATAAGAGAGGCCCTAAAGAATTCCTTTGTTGTATCATAGAAGATGACCTGTTGAATTTTGTTCCCAAAAATAGCCTAGCTGGTTGTCCATATAAAAATTTTACCCAGGCGGAGATAGATGGACACCTGACCCTGACTTCCTATAACACCTTTCCTTTTTTAATCATATTAAAGGCATTTTTGAAATCTAACAATAGCATCGACAAGTTAGTATTTGACCAATGAGCCTCAACAAATTGACTAACTGCATGTAACATAGTTTCAGCACCTCTAAAAATACCTACACCAAACTGAAAATCTCCCAAGTAAGTCACCATCTATTTACCAACTTTCTTCATTGCCATTTTTGAAACCAGATGCCTCCTTATAGTTTCTACCGCAATAGGTCTCACACCTCGATCATCCTTAAGAAGAGGTGTTAAGGGAGCACTTGCTGCAAATTCCGCCAAAGAAGATGGATATTTTGAATTTTAAACCACAAAAGGCCATACATGATAGTTATACGCATTTCACGTTGCAAAAATAAATCAGGATTTTAGCTGGGTCGGGTTAACCCAATTGAGCGTGGTAATTTGTAAAAATAACGCGGAATTAGGGAGAAAGTGGTAAAATCCTTAGTTTTTGGTGTTAGCATGCATTTAGTTTTATGATTGTGATCCGAACATTATTACATCACCGCCAAGGAAATCCTACAAATCATTTCATGTACCGGGTAAATTTAGAAATATTTGAAGATTTATGCGGACATCTGTAATTATTGTGTAGCTCATGTTAATATAATTATTTAACTTCTTCCAAATTATGTTAGATATAATTAATGATATCAGTGTTTAGCTATCAGAGTTTTCCATCAGAGTTTATGACCGGATGATATTAGGTTTTGATAAAGAATGATGCCATTAGTATTTGAAGATCAATATTTGTCATCATCATATAACCATATCAGTATTTGTCAAGCTGAAATAAGGAGATGTCACAGGGAGATAATATTTACAGAGATATGTTGGTGTAGGACTTTACTTATTTGTAGCAATCAATAATTGGAGATGTATTTTGATTCCCTATTCATGTATACCATATCAACTAGATTGATTGTGTAGTTGTGCAGTATATAAGCACAATTTAGGTTAACACTATAAGTGTCGAATATTGATATATCATTCATGTAACCTAGTAGCTCTCAAGGATATTTGTTCATCCTTTGAGAGAGTTTTGTAACAGTTATTATTATCAATATGTAAAATGTTCTTTGCATTTGAGTTCTTAATCGATTTAATTGTTCTATACTGTATTCACTCCCTCTACAGTATATTTTAAGGCCTAATAATTGGTATCAGAGCTTGCTGTTGATACACGAACAATTTAAGATCTAGAAAAACAATGAAAAATGATAGATAAAGAAACTCAAATAAATCAACTACCACCAGTCACAAACCAAATCAACAATAACATGAGCAAATATGAAACCATCAGTGTTACAATCCTGAAAGTGAATGAATATTCTATTTGGAAAGTAAAGATGGCTATGTGTTTGGATGCAACATATCCTGAATATCTCAACATGATTTATGATGGTCCATACAAGCCTAAAAAACTGTATGATCTGTTGCTGGTGAGGCTGAAAAGATGATTGATAAATAAAAGAAAGACTATACAGCTGAAGATCTAGCATCCATCATGAAAGATGCTAAGGCTAGATATCTCTTGCACAACAGTCTGGATAATGTTATGTTCAATAGGGTTATTGGATATAAAACTGCCAAGGAGATATGGAATACTTTAGAGGTTAAGTGTCAAGGCACTACTGTTATCCATAATAAGAGGAAAACTATACTCACATAAGAGCATGAGCACTTTGACTCAAAAGCAGATGAGTCACTCACTGATATCTATGACAGGTTCCAGAAACTATTGAATGATCTGTCACTTGTGGATAAGGAATACGATCTAAAAGATTCAAATATGAAGTTTCTCCTTGCACTCCCTAAAAAAAGAGATTTAAAAGTCACATTCATAAGAGACAACTATGATCTTAAAGATACATCTCTGAATGAGACCTATGTGATGCTAAATACTTATGAACAAGATATGGAACAAAGGAGCAAGAGAAAAGATCAAGATCTAGACTAGTTGCACTAAAGGCTGAAGAGAAGCCAAGAGAGATATGCAAGAAAGGTTAATTTAACAGG
This sequence comes from Apium graveolens, assembly GCF_009905375.1. Taxonomy (NCBI): domain Eukaryota; kingdom Viridiplantae; phylum Streptophyta; class Magnoliopsida; order Apiales; family Apiaceae; genus Apium; species Apium graveolens. The sequence goes on from NC_133656.1 coordinate 79,923,709, forward strand.
AAAGGCCATGGTTGTAAAGTATGACATTGAGTCATCAAACACTTATGATGACTCAAATACTGATATCTCCAAATACTCTGAAAGTGATCATTGTGATGATGAAAACATCTTGCAGATGGCTGCCTTGATGGTGAAAAGCTTCAAAAAGATGTCTTACAAGAACTTCAAGAAATGGAAAACATTTTCCAGGAGAAGCTCCTATTCTTTAAACTCTGATAAGAAGAACTATAGGAAGTATGATGAGAAGGAGTCCAAGTCAGAAAAAATTGACAAGTCCAAGATCAAGTGTTACAACTGCGATGGGTTTGGGAACTATGCAGCTGATTATAGGAAGCCAATGGCTGAGAAGAAACATGCTTTGATCATAAAGAAGAAAGACTAGGCTGATACTTCATAATCTGATAAGGGTTTCAGCTATGCTCTTATGGCAAATCCTAATAGTGAATCTGATGCTCTCATGGAAAATGCTGATAGTGACTGATACCTTAAACAACTCTCGCTTTTGATACTGATGATATATGTGAATTAAGATTATTTCTGAAATTTTTGCATGTTAGCTATAGGGATCAAAATCTTGAAAATTCTAGGATTAGAATTGAAAATTCTGATTTAAAGAAAAGAAATGATCACCTAGAAGCTGAGTTGATTTTCATGCTAAAAATTCAGAAAGAAAGAGATGATTCTGTTTATGTTAAAGATAAATTATTAGAAAAGCATGCTTATCTTGAGAAAGAATTTTCTAAGGAAAGAGAAATAATAAAACTTTGGACTAACTCAGGAAAAACCACATTGAAAGTGGTTGTTGGGGTTCAGGATTAGGCTATACAGGCAAACTTAATTCTGAAAATGATAAGGAAATTGAGTCTGAGAATCTTAAACCAGTAAACATTGATAAATAGATTAATAAGAACAAATCTAGGTTAACACATGTTAAGTTTGACTTAACAGTGATGAGCCCAAATAAGTATATGAGAAAGGTTCAACATCAAATTTTAAACCAAACTTAAAAATTGATAATTATGATCAGGTTAAGGCTAAGTCAGTTAATGTTGGTTTAATGACTCAGAAGCAACTTAAGCAAAAGCTAAAAGAGATTAAAATGAAAAAGAAGGTAAAACTTCCTAGGAAGAACATAAATGGTAAGGTAGGTGTTAATAAGGAAAACAAGTACAAATTAATTCCTTATGCACCCAGAACGGCTTGTTTAAACTGTGATAGTAATAATCATCTTTCTATTATTTTCAGGAAGAATAAAGGAATAACTATTGTTACTCTTAAATCAGAGTTTTGGAACATGACTGTTAGATATAGACCACATCAACCTTGTTTTCATTATGGTAGTTTTTGAAATTCTATTCACACATGTAAAGAGTATCATAATTTTTATTATGATTATTATGAACTGAAACCCTCTTTGAATAAAATTAAAGTTATTTCAACATGTGTATCTCCTGATATTAAGAATGTTAGAATAAACTCTGATATGAAGTCTTCTACTGCAAATGCTAATAAATTAATAAGGCCAAAGGATCCAAGCAAGTCTGAGTTCCTAAAAACTCTAACTGATGGCTTATTTGGTTGTAGGGTAACATGAAAAATACTATAATCTCGGACAGTGGATGTTTAGGACATATGACTGGTAATCAAGCCATGCTATCAGAGTTTAAGGAGAAGGATGACCCATATTTTTCTTATGAAGATGGGAACACAGGGAAAACTCTGGGATATGGAAAAATCAAACATAAGAATGTCACTATTGATAATGTAGCTCTAGTTGCAGGACTCAAGCAAAATCTGATGAGTGTGAGTCAAATCTGTGACAGAGGTTATGATGTGGATTTTTATGATGAGCTTTGTGAAATTGTTAACAATTCAAGTGACAATGTTGTAATGATTGGTTACATACATGGTAACTTATGAAGCTAGGGTTTCCACAACATCAATTAACTTTCTCGCTTCAACTTTAACAATATCAATGAACTTGTGAAAAAAGATCTAGTGAGAGGATTTCCCAATATAGTTTTTGCTCCTGATGGCCTATGTGATTTATTCCAAAAGGCCAAACTAAGGAAATTATCATTCAAGAGTAAGACAGAATCCTCAATTCTTGAACCATTTCACTTATTACATATTGATCTTTTTGGTCTTGTTAATGTAATACTTATAACCAAGAAGAGATATGCACTTGTCATTATTATGAGTACATGAGGTATAAAAGGGTATACTTTCTGCATACAAAAGATGAGACTCCTTTTATTCTTCTTGAACATGGGAGGAAACTGGAAAAGGAATCAAAGCACACCGTGAAGATCATCAGAAGTGATAATGGAACTGAATTTAAGAACAACACAATAAAAGAATTCTGTAAATATAGGGGAATCAAACATGAATTTTCGTCCCCTATAACTCCACAACAAAATGGAGTTGTTGAAAGAAAGAAAAAAACTCTTATAGAAGCTGCAAGGACCATGCTTGAAAAAGAAAAAATGGCAACCTAATTTTGGGTTGAGGCTGTGCAAACTGCATGCTTCACACAAAATGCAACTCTGATAAGCAAGCATGGAAAGACACCATTTGATATGGTAAAAGGAAATAATCCAAACTTGAAGTGCTTTCACATTTTTAGCTGAAAATATTTTGTTTTCAAAATTCATGTTGAACAGCTTACAAAATTTGATTTAAAAGCTGATGAGGGAATTTTTGTTGGATATCTGTTAGGTCACACAACACTATAGAAGGGGGTTGAATATAGTGTTTATAAATCAAATCAATTTCGAGCACAAATATATAACAGTAATCAAGTATATTCAATATAATAAACTCTGTTATAATAGAACAATTGTTCTCTCTCAGTGATGAACAATATCACTAAGAGCTGCTAGGTTACAATATATAGTCTTCCTCGTGAATGATAACACATATAGTGTAAACCATAAGCTGTGTTTATATAGTACACAGTTACAAAATATCTTCTAATTGATATGGAATATAATTATGTCTCCTAAAATATATCAATCAGATATTATCTTCTATAAGTCTTCTAGTCTTCTAACTCTTCATGCATATCTTCTATTGTTTTAGTCACGATCCTTTCCTGTAAATCAGCTGCTTTCCTTATCTGAAGTATCCGCACTTAAATCCTGATATAAATCCTGACAGCCTTAAGTTCTGATATAAGTTCTGACTTCAGTAAGTTCTGATTTCCAGTAAGTCCTGATATTAAGTTCTGAAACTAAACACAACAGATTAGACATGACATCACAAATATATCTAACAATCTCCCCCAACTTGTAAATTATGAAAAATATATAAGTTAATAGATTTGATGATGTCAAAAATATTTAAGTACAAATGCAATAAGAATTTAATTAGACAATTAACTACAACTTACAGTCCTTGTAGCTTTTACCAAATTTACAGAGTCAATCTGAATCCAAAGTGATTCTTGACAAAGTTTGATATCAGCTTCTCTTTTGCATTCCTCAGGACTTGAGCTAGTGTAGCTTTGTCTTGCTTCAATTCTTCACCCTGACTTCCAATCTGGTAGATTGCAGTGCTAAGTGCTTAGATATGATTTCTTTATAAACCATCACCAAGTCTGATTACTCTTGGGTGAGATGAGTCTTCATTATAGCACATACATTTCTCTTTCAAAATAACTTCAAGTTTAGCAGAACCCTTCTTCATTGGAATTTCACTTCCATCATCTTCAACTATATTTGGAATGAATTCTGTAACCCTTGATTCAGAAATTCTTGCTTTTTCCCTTATGGTCTTCATGATAAAATTTGACCATCTCATAGTAATCTCAGACTTTATCTCCAAAAGATAATGAAAGAATTGAAGTTCTTTCAGAGATTTGTTCAGCACATCTGATTCTGACATTTTGTATGTTCTTCCATCTTCAAGAAACAGAATCAGCTTTTCTTTGACATTACTTTAATCATGAGCATCTAGTACCACTTGAACAGATATAACCTTATCAAGGTGCATCTGTGTTACTTCTTCAAGAGGTTTATCAGTCAATAAGAATGGATTTCTAGTAAGTACTTCAACTCTCGTCTTAATTTTGGCTTCTTCAGAACCTAATCCAACTTTGTCTCTTGCTTCTCTGGTTTTCAATCCAACAGTCATGAAATCAGATAGCAGTTGAGTTTTCTTAGGTTCTGATGGATTAACATTCTTCCATATGAGTTTTCTCTTATCAGTAACTGTCAATTTGTTTAAATCAACTTGAGCACTGTCAGAGGTTGATGTCTTGATGACTTGATTAGAATTTTCTATTTCTTCTATAGCTTGCTGTTCTTCACTCTGAACAACTTGAGCTATGTTAGAGGTTGTCTCATATTCTTCAATTATCTTCCTTCTTTTCAGAGTTTCAACAGTTTCATCTTCAGCAGCTGTATCATCAAAAACTTGAACCATTTTGCACACTGGTTTCATCAAGATTTGAGGAATCTTCATCTCCTGTGGCTTTATTGGTTCATCAATCTTTCCTTTCCCTTTTGCCTTGGGATCAACTTCAACTTGTGATCTTGTCTTGGCCTTTGAAGCTTCAGACCTTTCCTTGATCACAATGCCTTTTGCCTTAGGCCTTGGAGGTTTCTTTGCATCAAAAGCTTTAGACTTAAGATTTGTCTTCTCGGCTGCAAATCTAGCTTCTTCCTCCTTTAAAGTCTCTAAATCCATTCCAGGATTATGCTTGAGAAATAGTCTTCTAGAAATTTCTTCATCAAGTGTCTGAATCTTGGGATCTTTATAATAGACTATAGTCTCCCTTCTTTGAGCTTCAGAGTTTGTAAAAACTTCTGAGAGTCTTGACTATCACCTTGAATGAGAAGATCAGAACTTGATATCAGACTTTGATCATCAGAACTTGCTTTCAGAGTTTGAGCATTTACAACTTCAGAACTTGTCTTCTTCTGTAAAGATTTTCTAGAATCAAAAATTAGTTTCCTTGAAGAAACTTTGCTGCTTTGCCCTTGACCTTGACCCTTGCCCTTGCTAGGGTTTCCCTGGTCATCTTCCTTATCATCCTTCTTCTTCAGTACTTGACTAGTTGAGCATTTGGACTTCATTACCTTCTCCCCCTTTTTGGCATCATCTGGTATGAGTAAAGATAGAAGAAGTTCTACTGAAGATTGGATCTCATGCAGCTGAGCTTGTTAAGAGGCTTGATTTTGCAGGATCTCAGTCAGTTGGGCCTGTTGCTTTTCTTGAACCTTCTCAATAGCCTCTACTTTCTCATAAATAGGTCTGATAAACCTGTTCTTGTCCAGCTTGATCATGAGGTCCAGCTTATCAGCATTTTCCTGTAGCTTATCAACCTTGGCATGAGTAATGGAGTGTTGACCTTGAAGGGTTTTAGTACTGAGAGCTGTGACTTTAAGTTGAGCTTTAAAGTCATAGTTTGTCATCAACTCATCAGCCTTTGCAATATGATCTGATAGAACTTTTGAGCTTGGAATAAAATCAGATTCATTCCACTTCTTGGTCCATTCAACTCCTCTATGAGTTTCTTCCCAAGGAACATGGGCTTCTTTTTCAACATATTTCAGTAGTGCCTCCTTTTCAAGAATTGGAGCTGGTGTGTTTACTGGAGCTGACTCTCCAGAACTTGCAAGAAACTCATCATCTTTTGACAATACAAGTGTGTGTGTGGCTGTTGGAGATTCTGGTACAGCTTCATCTATTTCCACATCAAGAATTGGAGTATTTGGAACTTCATCATTTATTGGAGAAACAGGTAGAGTTGTCACTTGTCCTTGTGGTGCTTCCAGGAACAAGAGAGATGGAATGATCAGTCTATGAAGGTCAATTTCAGGACTTAATCCTGAATCTTTAACTTGAACAGTTTCTTGGATAGGAGAGACAGAAGGTGTGATCCCTGTGTCTGGAACAGTGTTTTTAGCTTGAGGTGGAGGTGCCAAGGCTTCAATCACTATTGGTCCTGATGAGATCAGAGATTCCTGATCCCCTTCCTCAGCTTCTTGAGCATCTCAGATAGAGGTTGTGCCATATGCGTTCCTGCTCTCATTTTCTTTGATCTCCTGGTTGGTGGAGGAGTTGCTTGAGCATCATCAGAACTTGAAGTTCTTTTCCTCTTTACAATACTAGAATGATCAGCTTCATTTTCCTTCTGAGGAGTATCTTTTTCAGCTGCTACCTCCTTCTAAAAAGTTACATTTTCAGCTTCTACTATCACAGGTTTTGATGCATGAACATGGACTTGCTCCTCTTCTTCATCAGACTTATCCCTTAATATCATCCTCCTTCTCCTTGGTGGAGATTTAGGAATAGATTTTGATCTTGAAGGTTTGGGTCTAGATGTTGTAGCAGATGGTTGTGGTTGAGAAGATTGTGCAGGTTGGGAATAATTTCTGATGGTAGGTTGTGGTTGTGGTTGAGAAGTTTGAGCTGGTTGAGTATTGGTTGTAGGCGCTGATGGAGGTTGAGATGGTGCTACATCAAGATATATGGTACTATATGTGTGAGGATCAGAATTTACTAAGAACTGTTTGACTGATTGAGGAATTTGGAGGGGTCTTAGTACATTCTTCTTATTATCAGTAGATAATAAGTCTGTGAAAGCCCTTTTGTGAAGTTTAAAGGGTTCAATTGTCTCACTAAAGTTTTGTGGTGAATCAGGACAACATAAATTATAAATAAGTTGACAAAATCTAGCAAAATAGACTATATTGCTATCTTTTTTCATCCTATCACCAATAAACCCTAAAACAACACTTGCATAATCAAAATGTGTTTGATTCAAAATGGCATACCCGATTTGCTGACTCATTATGGGTATAGCATCAAAGTTTGAGCACTTGTTGGCAAAAGCTTTTGTAATACAGTCAAAGAAAAAACTCCACTCCCTCCTGATGTGGGGTCTCTTTAATTGTCCTAGCTTTGCCAAAGACTTTTCATAGCCCAGATTTGCCATCATTTGTTGAAGAGATAGCTCCTCAACTGATGAATTGAAGGTGCAATCTTCTGGCAAATGTAGTGCTTGTCGAACAGTTGACAAGGTCACCATATGCTCATCCTCCCCTGTTGTAAAGATTATTGGGGACCCAGCTTTTCCACCATCATCATAAACACCAGACCGCCAAAACTCCAGAATCTGCTTTCCTGAGAGAACCTGGGGTTGGGTCAGTGCATAGCCTATTTCACTTCGAGCAAGAAAGTCTTGGACTAAATGAAGTTTTGAAGGAGCCTCATCCTTAGAAAGAATAGCCATGTAGTTATTAGGAACAAACTTGGCTCCATCATAGATTAGATCTTTGGGTGCCATTTTTGTAAAGAAATAAGTGAGAAAATGTGTGTTCACAAGGTGTTTGTTAAAATGCCTGTAAGAAAGTCCGTTAGAAAATAGAGAGTAAAAGAGAGAGAGAGAGTAAAAGAAATAAGAGAGTAAGTAAGAGAGAAAGTACAAGATTTGGGTAATCTTTTGTCTATAATATTTATACTCTTTCCACTCAACGACTCTTTTTGGAAGTAAAACAGACACTTTACACCTGTCATCCAGTAAATAGTCAAAGCAGTAGTTAGTGGGCACAGGAAATAAGCAGTAATTATTACACACATGCATATGCAAAAACCAACACGCAACCCATTAACCAAATGATTATCACTGTTTTTTATCTCACTTAATTATTTTCTGACAAAATATAACCGTTACAGTAAATACTAAAAATAAGCCAAGTAATTAACTAATGCCACGTAAGCATAAGAGTTTCCATCAAGATTTGCATCAGAACTTGACTATTATCAGAATTTAACGGTCATCAGAACATGGTTTCTGTACTCAAAAAGTGAATGACTGTAACTGTGATTCTTCACACAAATACTGACTGGTTTCTTCAGAGTATAATCATCAGAACTTGTCCTCAGAATTAATGCAAATAATACTTAACTGTTTGTCAAAAATAACTTAATCACCACAGTAATTTTCATCATTCATATGGAGTGAGAGTGTGTGCAAATTCAAATGATCAGATAAAGATTAAAGTCTGATAAACTGTAGTATATCTTAGAAATAAGGCATAACTAAGAAAAGTGCTTAAAATCTGTCTTTAATTTTGAAGTATACTATAGAATAAATTTATGCAAGAGTCCACCTCAACTGTTTGTGCTCATTTTATGCATCTTTTGACATTCTTTTTATAATGGCTTCTCAATGTAAATGAGTCACAACTGCTATTAGAATTTATGCTATTATCGGAGTATTTCTCCAGTAATCAGAGAATGCGAAAAGTCACCAAGAAAATTTATTTACTTTTCTAATGCATATAACTTAATACCAGCAATGCACTTGGGTCTTCCCTTTCACATATTTACTCTAGATCTCAAAAGAGTACCTGACTTTAATTTTCCTTTTCTTTTGTTTTCTTCAGATAAGTGAGGCTTATCAAGCATGTAGTTCATCCTTAAGATTTACTGACATCAGAATTTGACAGATAAGAAGTAAAAAATCTAGTTTGTGACTTAGTAATAAGATACACCAAGTAAATTTGACTAAGATCAAAATCAGAGTTTGCTTGTTTTATGGATTTCCACATAAATAACTAATTCAAAATGGGAGATATAGTTTGTTAAATACTACTAAGTCAGCATCTAACAAATAATCCTCATTGGAGTGAATAGTCACAGAACATTTAAAACACTATCAGAGTATATAGAATCATATCAGATAACAATCAATATTTAATATATTACAATTTAAGCACAGATTACATGGAGCTAAGATAATCTGTAAACACTGATCATAAAGTCTGATGCATGAGAACAAAAACTAAATAGATTTTGAGAAAGAACCTGAAACCATTCCAAGTTCATTTACCAGTCTTGTAAAAGTAGCTTCACATAGTGGTTTTGTGAAGATATCTGCTAGTTGTTGATCTATTAGAACAAAATGCAATTCCACTGTACCTTCCATCACATGTTCCCTTATGAAATGGTACCTAATGCTGATGTGCTTTGTCATTGAGTGTTGAACTAGATTACCTGTCATAGCAATAGCACTTTGATTATCACAGTAAATGGGTATTTTAGAATATTCTAACCCATAGTCTAGTAATCGATTCTTCATCCAAAGAATCTGTGCACAACAACTTCCTGCAGTAATATATTCTGCTTCTGCAGTTGATGTGGAAATTGATTTCTGTTTCTTGCTAAACTAAGAAACCAATCTGACTCCAAGAAATTGGCAGCTTCCACTAGTGATTTTCCTGTCTATTTTACATCCTGCAAAATCTGCATCTGAGTAACCTATTAGCTTAAAATCTGATTCTCTAGGATACCACAATCCTAGATCAGCTGTACCCTTGAGGTACTTGAAAATTCTTTTCACAGCTATTAGATGAGGTTCTCTTGGATTAGCCTGAAATCTTGCATAAAGACAGGTAGTATACATGATATCAGGTCTACTTGCAGTTAAATAGAGTAAAGAGCAAATTATACCTCAGTAGTTAGTAATATCTACTGATGCTCCAGTATCTTTATCTAACTTGGTTGCAGTGGCCATGGGAGTGGATGTAGTTGAACAGACTTGCATTCCAAATTTCTTGAGTAAATTTATGGTGTACTTGGATTGATTTATGAAAGTACCTTCTTCATTTTGCTTGACTTGAAGTCCCAGAAATAGCTAAGTTCTCCCATCATACTTATTTGATATCTTGACTGCATTAGCTTTGCAAACCTTTCACAGAGTTTTGTCACAGCCCCAAATTACACTTAACAATATAAATGACTTAATAATAAAATAATATTACAAAAGGCTGTTTACAGACAATATCCAAGATCGCTAGGTTTAGTGTTTGAAGAACAGTCCAACACTACAAACTAATACAACTTCATAACTACCGGTCCTCACAATAGACTTTCAGCTATCTAACTGAGCTCTCAAATAAGCCTCAGCATCTCCAGTAGACTTACGGGCGGTCTGCTTGAACAAACCATACTTGCACAATATAAGTTTACAAGGGAAGGACACTTGCCTTGAGAAGGCTTGACTACACACGACTTATCTTGAGAGCGACGGGAGCACTACTCGACCTTGACGGCAAACTTCCTATCTTCACTCTATCCTACAAAATAATAAGAATCCCTCATTACTACGGACTCTTATGACACCAAGCAACCCTAACACTAAATGCACAAATTGACTCCAAGTAACGCTTAGTGTCTTATATTGCGTAAGACACTAAGTTAACACACAATACCATGCACATATACATATAGTAGCACCTTGGAGCACATAAAATAGATAGGTATACTCATACTATTATTTAGACTTGGTGCTTTATTCGGGACTTGAATGATCTCACTCTCAAATCTCCACAATACCACTTGCGACACACTACTAAACTAGTCTCGACTCTTGAAGGGCCTACACTTGGTGGTTCCAATTCTTTTAGCCAAAACCTTGGCCTAAAACTCTAATGACCTATATCTAAATGCAAACACTAGGGCTCACTCATGCCTCACTCATAGGGTCCATAAAACTAAATGCTAAAAGAAAGCGTTCTCACGTGCACACTTATGGTGACACCTTAGGCGACTCTCGGTTTTTGACACCACTAAAGCTCGAATATTGTAACACCCCTAGATCCGGGGTCAGGGATCCGGGTCGTCACGGTCTTTCTTTCCACAATTATCACTTAACTTAATTAATAATAAACAACCTCATGCTGTGACCCCACACTAACACACACCAAAACACGTCATAGTCTCAGAGATGAAATTGAAATAAGTACAAGTCCATGAATCCACAATTAAAAGTTATTACAACCCAAAATGATTACTTGATAAGTTTACAGTTAATTGCCATTATCTGCCACAAGTTATAATTATACATAATTGATTCTCAAAAGTAGAATGTCTGATCTACAGATAGATCTACCTCTGCAGTTATAGCAGCTACGATCTCAACGGGAAGGCGCGGGGCGCTTCCCACGCTCTTGCGCTGGGTCTGCTTGAGCCTGACCATCTTTCCTAACTGTTGTTGTGTGATAAAGAAATGAAGTAAGAGTGAGCATTACAGCTCGCAAGATAATATATAGTGTAATCAATAATGCAAGTATCTAAATAGATAACTTACTGAAAACCTTTATCAAGTGTAAGATAATTACTTACTGTATATAAGCTTAAAGGAAGATGAAGTTACCAAATACTTTACTATACTTATATCATTTTAGAAAACCACTTGAACTACCACTGTTCAAATTATAATCAGTTTTCAACAGTTCATCACATAGATGAAACTACAAGACAAGATTTGAATAGATTAAATCTTTGAAGTATTATTGAAGGAAATAAAGTTATGATATACTTCATTAAGTTCCGATATATATATCCACATATACATCTTCTTTATACATTTCCTGAAAACCTCTGTCATAAAAAGTATGGACAGAGTTTGTAACATCCAATAAATTTTTGAAAGGAAAAAGAATTGTGGCATAAACCCGATATCTTGCTGATCAGGCAAAGATACCAATATGTAACCTTTTCTACTAGTAGATGGACGAATTCCCCACTGGTCATCACCCTGGTCGCAATAGGACCTTATGCTGGACTGCCACTCAGCCACTTACGCATTTGATGGACTCCCACTGAGCCACTTACACTATCATGGACGCCCACTGAGCCCATGTTGCTTATGCCGACTCGATAGATGGACTTACTTCCCGAATGTTGGGTAAGTAATCAATTCATTTACCAAAACCGCAACCTTCTTGCGAATATAAAATACACCACAGAGCCGGATCCCTCTAGTTTTGAGCGAGTATTTAAATCCCCTTTTAAAAGGAAGATCTTAAATATATAAAAAAATGAGTTTTGGGATCCGCTCTAACTTTTGAAAATCATTTTAAAGACTCGAAAATACTTTAAAGAGTGTTTGGAGTAATGCTGATTTAATAAAGTAAATCAGTCCCAATATATTAGAAAATATCTGAATATTATTATTTAAATAATATTCCCATAAAGAATAATCTTTATACAAATAATTGAAGTAGAAGTTGTAAAACTTATACTTGAAAGGGGTATTAAATAACCAAAGATATACTTATACGAAAGTACTATATTTATTTGAATAATAAAAAATAAGTTTGATTATCGAAACATTATTCTTTAATAAAATAAAGAATATTACTTAGTAAATAATCGGAGTCATAAGTCCTCGAATGAATATTCAAAATTATATTCATTAATAAAATAAACGGGGTCATAAGCCCTCGAATGAATATTCAGAATAATATTCATTAAATAAATAAGCGAAGTCATAAGTCCTCGAATGAATATTCAAAATATTATTCATTAAATAATAAAAAGTGAGTCATAAGCCCTCGAATGAATATTCAAATAATATTCATTAGATAATATAAAGTTATCGAATAAACCTTATTCGATTAATAGTTTTAAAAACTATATCAATATATATATATATATAAATACATATATATATCATATACTCGGGAACATCTACTCCCGGTTTTAGAAAAAGTTTACCTTTTTATCCCCTATACTAAGGGTATACTCATATACCGCTTATCTCTAGCATATGTATTATGCAACTACAAGCATTTGAACCAACAGATATATAAATCAAGAATATGAAACATGAATGCATATATACCATATCACATGCTACAATATATCGCAAGAATTTGCTAATAACAAATATGCATTTATCACAAGATCATGCATATATACATATACATCACAATAACAGTATAACGGGTAGAAAACTTGCCTGAGCGACTGGGGGTTATTAATGGCTTGGGACGAGTCTGGTAACCTATAAACAACATATAAGTTGGAATTAAACCAAAGTCACTTGTAAATCTATACTTTAACCAATTTAGACTCTAACGCTCGCTTTGCGCTTAATGATTCTCTTAAGTCACTCGAGTACCCTCGGCTCCACCATTTTTAATAATTTAACCATTACGAGTTTTAAGGAGATTCCTTCGCGAGTGTCTTACCAACTGCCTAACACACTTAACATAATTGTTTCATACACTAATTAACCCTTTAAGGTCCTTAACTAAGGTTTCAAAGTAAGGCGAGGGGTAATGGTTCGGTCGCGAAACGCCGTTACTTAAAACGGTCGTTTCTCCTAAACCGTACATCGGAATCAAACGAACTATATATCAAAACGAAGCTCGTAACATGAACTATCTAAACATGGAAATGGTCAAAACCTAGCAGGGAGTTATCGGGTCCTAATGTTATGAACAAAAGCAGTCTAAAGTAAATCGGACATTACGACGGCTATGTTTACGCGATTTCCCAATTTTATACCATTCCAATTCAACCACCAATCAATCCCAATTCATTCATACAACCAACATCCATCCAAAACACAATACAACAGTTCCAACACCTCAAGTTCTTCCAATTTATGTTATTCTCATCATGAATTTAAACTATACTTAATTCCTTTAACAAATCAATAAGATTCAACATTCATTTCACTACCACTCCAACCCAAACTCTAAACAAACAAGCTTCATGCTTCACATATACTATATCAATCGTAACCATTCCTAAATACTCAAAACTAAAGCTAGGGTTTGGAGTTTATACCTTCTTGAAGCTTCTTAACACAACACAAGAGCTTTGAATGCCTAAAGAACCTTGATCCTTGCTTGTATAACCTTAAACTTTCATAAAATTCAAGAAAACTAAAGTTATTTTTTTTGAAAGTTACTATTCACCATCTTCTTCCTTGAATTATTAGAAGAGATTGTGAAGGAATTTGAAGCTTAAACTCATGGGATAGCTATATCTATGCATAAGGAGTACTAGATAATTAACTTACCAATTAAGGAAGCTTGGAACTTGAACTTTGAAAATCTTCTTCTTGAAATGGAGAAAAGGCCAAGAGCAAGGTTCTTGGTGAAGAGAAATAAAATTTTTGTTTTGATGAAATCATTTGTTTTGGCTTGGTGGATGTAGTTTTGTTTGGATTTTTGGTTAATTACCTTATTAACCTTGTCTTTGTGTGGTTATAAACCAACCACACCTCCTCCCTCCCTATGTCATGCTTACATCACCTTATTGTGTCATCATCTCTTACTTGCCCTCTCCTTATTGGTTGGATGACCTCATCATCCCTAACCTCCTTGATTAACTTCCTAATTGTTTGCCTAATGACCGCTGATCTGTTATACGGTTCGCTTAACTTTCGTTTTCGTTTATCGTTTGAGGGATCATACCCGGGATCTTATTACTTGGGTTTCCTTAACCTTTCTCAATATATTATAATCCTTTTATGATCCTCTCTTATAATCCTTTTATTTAAATCCTTTTTATCCTGTTACCTTATACTCAATTCTTTCCGTATCTAGTGGATTTCCGGGAAAAATCAAAGTGTTCGGAATTGAATTCTGACGATCTTTACATACACTTATATACCATACAGAGTACTAATAAAATCTCAGAATATCCATAACAGAACCCCTACATAGTGTGACATGAAAAGTTTTCTCATTCAGCAAAAACACTATTCATAAGGGTTACAAAAAGTTTAAAATTTTGGGGGTTATTACAAATATTCCTAACCAAACTGACCTACTGGATTCTTAAGTCTATAAGCTAACTTTTGCACTTGTAATGACACTAAGGGCCTTTCTAGATTTTCTTGGGCCTAACCTCAAAGTTGACACAACTCTAAATGGGTATCCTAAAAACTGCCCTGTTTTGGACTAAATTAAACTCATTGGTTCTAACTCTAAACCTCCATGGTTCGACTTGAAACTCTTCCTTAAACTCCCTAGTATCAATAATAATCAAGGCCTAATGAAGGCTTACTCTTATTCCAACTTTTTGACCTCCAAAAGGTACTAAACTCAAACTGTCCCCTGTTTTGGCAGAATCTAAGTTTTGGTGTGTGCACCTCACTAAATGGTTGGGTTTCTCTAATTTATGGCTCATGCACCAAGTAATGAGTGGAGTTTAGAATTTACAAGAGTGCCCTTCTCCCAAAGCTAAGCAAAATTGCATGCAAGGACAAAGAAGTAATTTGGCTAGTAAAATGAGAGATAGTGGGGTATGAATTATCTTTTTAGCCCTTTAAGTTGAATGGGAGGGTATTTGAATGCATGGGTATCCATGTAAATTGCTAATTACTAAACAACTAATTTCAAAGATTTAATTTTATAAAATTAAATAAAATTTCGAAAATTATAAAAGATGTACCATAAAATAGCTTGGATTTTTAGAAATTTTATGAGACCACTTTTGTGATTTGTGAATGAAATAATTTTTAAAGATAATTTTCCCATGGTAAAGAATATTCTCTATAAATCAAGAATAAGAGCAATTAATAAAACTCTCGCTTTAAAAAATTCTTATTATCAATAAACCAATTTATAATGCAGCAAATTCCATTCACACAAATGCAAAATCAATAATTTTTTTTATATTCCACTATAATATTATACAGAGTTCGCAAATAATATTACACAAAATGCCGGTCGTAACATCCTCTCCCCCTTAAAGGATTCTGTCCTCAGAATCTAAGAGAACAGATGAGGATACCGGGAACGCATATCAGACTCTATCTCCCAAGTTGACTCTTCAACCTTGGGGTTCCTCCAAAGTACTTTTACTAACTTCACCGACTTATTTCTAAGACTCTTTGCTTGCCAGTCGAGTATTTTGATAGGTTACTCGACATACGACAAGTCTGCCTGAATTTCTATAGTCTCATACTCTATTACATGATTGACATCTGGATTATACTTTTTAAGCAAAGACACATGAAAGACATTATGAACATGCTGATACTGCGGAGGCAGCGCTAACTCGTAAGCCACTTTCCCCACTTGGTCCAAAATCTCAAAAGGACCTATATATCTAGGTGCTAATTTGCCTTTCTTTCCAAATCTAGTCAACCCTTTCCACAGTGACACTTTTAATAATACGGCTTCGCCGACTTGAAAACTCACATCCTTTCGAGCAGGATCTGCGTACTTCCTTTTCCTGTCTTGAGGAGCAAGCAATCTTTTCTGGATCAGTTTGACTGTTTCCCTCATCTGTTGGACCATTTCGGGACCTAGAATCTTTCCTTCTCCAACTTCATCTCAATTCGTTGGCGATCTGCACTTTCTTCCATAGAACGCTTCATACGGTGCCATGCCAATGATTGAGTGATAGCTGTTGTTGTAGGAGAACTCTACCAAAGGTAAATGTTCATCCGAGCTTCCCGCGAAATCAATAACGCAACTTCGTAACATGTCTTCAATTGTTTGAATAGTCCGCTCGCTTTGACCATCTGTCTATGGATGGTAATTCGTGCTCATATTTAGCTTGGTGCCAAGACTCTTCTGAAACTGTCTCTAAAATCTTGAGTTAAATTGCGGATCTTGATCCGAAACTATCGATACTGGAAGGCCGTGACGTAACACAATCTCATGCACGTACATATGCACCAATCTATCCAATGAAGTCCTTTAATTGATCGGCAGAAAATGCGCTGACTTCGTAAGGCGATCAACAATAACCCAAATGGCGTCGTGTCCAGATTTCATCCGAGGTAATCCCACTATAAAATCCATAGAAATATTCTCCCATTTCCATTTTGGGATCTTCAATGGCTGAATTAACCCGCTTGGTCTTTGGTGTTCCGCTTTAACCCGTTGACACGTATAACATTTCGCAACCCAATCCGCAATTTCTCTTTTCATGTTCGGCCACCAAAACTTCTTTTTCAAATCTTCATACACCTTAGTGCTTCCTGGATGAATTGAAAGTCTCGAATTGTGAGCTTTCCTGCAGTATTTCATTTTTCAGTTCAACTACTTGAGGAATCCAAATCCTAGATGAAAATCTTAATATCCCTTGCTCATCTTTTTACGTACATAACTCTTCTCCGGTCATTCGATTATTCTCTTGATATCAATATTCATTTTGATGTCATATCAAATTAGATATCAATACGAACTTTGATGCTCACAACATCCCATATTGAAGTCAACATCAATCATCTATATTAATACCACCTTTGATATTTAACAACAAACTAAATATTAACATCAAGCAGAAACTGAATCAAACTGTATTTTATTCAAAAAACTCCTTTGGCAATGCCATCAAATTTAATCTTTCTTTTTTGCTGAGCGCATCGGCTACTACATTCGCCTTTCCTGTGTGATAATGTATCGAACAATCGTATTCCTTTATAAGCTCCAACCATCTCATTTGCTTCATGTTGAGCTCCTTCTGTATGAATATATACTTCAAGCTCTTATGATCCGTGTATATTTTACACTTCTCTCCATATAGGTAGTGCCTCCATATCTTGAGTGCAAATACTATAGCTGCTAACTCCAAATCACGAGTCAAAAATTTCAATTCATGAGGTTTAAGCTATCTGGATGCATATGAATCACATTGTTATGTCGCATTAGCACACAACCCAAACCCTTATGCGAAGCATCGCTATAGATCATGAATTCTCCTTTGTCATCCGGTAATACCAATATTGGGGCGGTAACCAATCTTTGCTTCAACTCTTGAAAACTCTCTTCACAATCCTTGTTCCATTCAAACTTGTGATTCTTTCTTGTCACCTTTGTCAGTGGCGTATCAATCTTTGAGAAATCCTTTACGAATCTTCTGTAATACCCGGCCAATCCTAGAAAACTTCTTACTTCTGTGGGAGTCTTGGATCTCTCCCAACTCATTACCGCTTCGATCTTTGCAGGGTCCACTCTAATTCCTTCACTTCCAATTATATGCCCTAAAAATTGAACTTCTCGCAGCCAAAACTCGCACTTTGAAAATTTGGCATACAGCTTTTCTTGTCTAAGAATCTTCAAAGCTATCCAAAAATGTTGCTCATGCTCCACTTCTAACTTTGAATATATCAAAATGTCATCGATCATTACTACGACGAACTTGTCCAAATACTTCTTGAAAACTCTATTCATTAAATCCATGAAAGCTGCTGGGGCATTTGTTAACCCAAATTGCATTACTAAAAACTCATAATGTCCATACCTTGTCCTGAATGCCGTCTTCGGAATATCTTCTGGCTTGATCTTCAACTGATGATATCCTGACCTCAAATCAATCTTAGAGAAACACTTAGCTCCTTTTAATTGATCGAATAGATCATCTATCCTTGGTAGCGGATACCTGTTCTTAATCGTCAATTTGTTCAACTCGCGATAGTCTATACACAGTCTCATACTTCCATCCTTTTTCTTTACAAACAGAACTGGTGCTCCCCATAGTGATATACTGGGCCTTATATTTATTCAAAAGTTCTTGCAATTGACTTGCTAACTCCTTCATCTCCGCTGGGGCCATTTTATATGGTGCCTTTAAAACTGGTTATGCTCCTGGAGCAAGATTAATCTCAAACTCAATTTGTCGATCTGGCGGTAGTCCTGGCAACTCTTCTGGAAACACGTTCGAAAATTCTCCCACCACTGGAATTGCTTTTATACTAGGAACTTCCTTCTCCGAATCCAGTACATAAGCTAGGAATGCCTCGCAACCTTTCCTAAGCAACTTGCTAGCCTGAACAGCTATAAGAAATAACTGTTCTTGCTTTTATCCTTTAAACACCACTTTGATTCCATTCTTTGACCTTAAATAAACTGTTTTAGACTTACAATCTATCTGAGCACTATTATTTCCTTTGTTATTCTGCTTCTCACTTCTCCTTTCTTCTGTGAGTTCCATCCCTTCTGGAATCCAATCCTTTTTACATTCTTGTCTATCTGACCTCCTAATTCTGTCTTTTCTCCTTGAATACCTTCCTTTTCTTGTTATCTCCTTCATTCCCGGACTGCACTCCATTACTTTCAATCAAAGCCGCCTTCTGAACTACTCCTGCATAAGTATCGATTTCAAACATCGACACTCTATCTCGAATCCAATATTCAAGCCCTTGCTGAAACCTTTGGACTTTCTCTTCTTCAGTTCCCACATACTTGGCCACAAACCTTGATAATTCTGTGAACTTCTTCTCATACTCCAAGACTGACATATTCCCTTGCTTCAATTCCAAAAACTTCACTTCCATCCGCTTCTGAATATACTTGGGATAATACTTCTTCAAGAATAGATCCTTAAATCTTGCCCAAGTGTAAGTCATATGTCATAGCCTATTTGTATATTCGAGGATTCAACTCAACTCAAATAAGAATGTAATAAGTAAATAGTGGATCGACCGTCAGAGAGATCTCGCAAAGTAATATCTGTCAAAGGATTCAGAAACAAGGTTCATCTACAGACTTGAGGAGGTAATTCACTGAAAGAAGTTCAAGAAGTTGATCATGCCTCAGTGATATAAATCAAGATTGTGGATTTAATCAAGTGACAGAGATCTCGTCAGAGTATCATTAATTACAAGGATTTAATCTGAAGAAAATCAGAGTATCAAAGTCAACACATGAAGAAACGTCACGGAAGTTAGTCACTCATGAACCAGACAGTACATCGAGTGTCAACGTTGAAGTGGCGGAATTGATTCATAATTCTCAGTGATTTTCAGAAGATTTGCAGAAGAATGGTTGCTGCTCAAGACTAGAATTAATTCTCTATTAATTAATTAAGTCATCTAATTTAATTAAGAAAATAAATTATATCTGCGAAGAATAATTTATTTATTAATTGAATTAATTGATTAATTAATTCTGAATTAATTTTAGGAATTTTCAGAATTTAAATTGGATTAAAATCTGCATTAAATCAACAAGACAATTGAAAATGAACTAGCATGACAATCAGGATTGTCATACCGATTGTCATGCTAGGCCATTTTCAATAGTCTCACTGAAAGTTACACTGAGAGGCAGATTGTCTTGCTAGTTCAATGAGATAGTCTTGCTAGTTCATTTGATAGTCATACTAGCTCAACTGATTGTCTCACCGAAAGTCTTGCTAGTTCAAAAGGATTGTCATGCCAGCTCTATTCTATTCGGTTGATTACAAAAAGACAGAAGCAGCAATACATTCACTATCTAGAATATCAAATTCAGAACACAGAAGTCAAGAACAAAGCAGAAAAGAAAAACAAGAAGAAATATTTCATCTTTTCATCTGCTTACTTCAAGATTAAATTTCTAGATTGTAAAGTTAAATTCAATCCACTAGAAATCTTTATCTTGCTCTTGTGTAACAATCTAGCGGATCAAAATCCCTAGAACTTAATCTCAAATCGCATTTAGCATTTGATTCTAATTATTGCAAAAATAGAAAAAGTTCATGTCGAATTTATTCTAAATTTGTGATAATTAAGTTGAGATTAATTCCTTGTAATCAATACAGTTGTTGTAACACCTTTCAAGTTTAATAATATTTTTATTTAACTTGAATTTTGTTTCACATTTTTTATTCCGCATTTAATTCGATTATTCGGTACTGTTTGTATTCAACCCCCCCTTCTACAAACACATTGGGACCTAACACCAAGTAACTGGCTGAACTGCTTCCATGGCCTTCACGGAATCCCACCAATAGATCACTTCTCCCTTCAGAAAATACGTAGCATAGACAGTCTTTTGCTCTTCCTCTAACCTAATCAATTCAAAAAAATCTCTCTATTTCTCTTTTCCAGGTGTTGGCTACAACTGGATCAGTGGTATCATGAAAAGCTGGAGGGTTTACACTTTGAAAAGCTTTGAAAGTTACTATTGGCTGAGGAGGTACTGGTGGATCTGGTTGATGTTGGTGTTGTTCATGATTCTCTGGGTTTCGAAATTGTTGTTGTTGGAATTGTTGTTGAGTAGTTTGTTGTTATTGAGCAAGTGTATGGGTTTTCTGTTTCAAAGTTTCCAATATTTGAAGGATATCAGGGTCGGTAGAGGTACTAGTTTGCCTCGTCTTTTTGGGTGGCATGATTCTGAAATAAAAAGGTTTAACAAAACAGTTGTAAATATAACATTTATTTCAAGTTAAGGGGGTTTACAAGTTAAGGTTATCACATGCAATTCAGATTTTTGGTTATTAGCAATAAAGGTGATAGACAATTCTAGATATGGAAACGAAAGAGAAATTGAAACGAAATAGCAAGGTATTAATCATCAAAGCAAAGTCGGCTTACAACACAATAATTAAGGTTCGAATAAAATACAAAAATATCAAAGTTCAACAAGGAAATAGGGAAACTACATAGTTCAAGAGTTCAACAACTAGAATGATAGCCAACTGGAAAGGAAATTAGGAAATCTAGCTCCTAATCGACCTAATCTTCTGCTTTCTGAGTCTCCTCGCTATCGTCATGAGCCTTCGGAATCTCGATCCACTCATGTTTCTGAAGCACCTTCACTATGCCCTAAAGCTCATCTGCCACTAGCTGGATGGTATGCTGGCTACTGCGGTCGCGGTGCACTGGCATCTCATTGAGCTTATTGTTGATGAGCTGCAACAAGGACTCAAGTGTCACGATCAACTGCGCCCTAGGTTCATTCTTAAGTCGAGTATCATCCTCAAAAGCTACATCGAGTCGCTCCAACAATCGATCATACTTCCCCTGAAGCCTATCGAACTGAAGCCTCAAGTCAGCGTATACAGAGAAAGAGATAGTGTCGGATGGCACTGAAGACGAAGACGAATGCATCCTTTGCTGAGATATAACGAAGGGAAATATTAGCTATTTACCCGAAGAATATCTACTTACTCTCTCGCGCTTCCTATATTTATATTCTACACCTTATAACCTATTTGGACTTTTTTAGGGACTCTAAACCATAGCTCTGATACCAAGACCTGTCACAGCCCCAAATTACACTTAACAATATAAATGACTTAATAATAAAATAATATTACAAAAGGATGTTTACAGACAATATCCAAGATCGCTAGGTTTAGTGTTTGAAGAAAAGTCCAACACTACAAACTAATACAACTTCATAAATATCGGTCCTCACAATAGACTTTCAGCTATCTACCTGAGCTCTCAAATAAGCCTCAGCATCTCCAGTGGACTTAGGGGCGGTCTGCTTGAACTAACCATACTTGCACAATATAAGTTTACAAGGGAAGGACACTTGCCTTGAAAAGGCTTGACTACACACGACTTGTCATGAGAGCGACGAGAGCACTACTCGATCTTGACGGCAAACTTCCTATCTTCACTTGATCCTAAAAAATAATAAGAATCCCTCATTACTATGGACTCTTATGACACCAAACAACCCTAACACTAAATGCACAAATTGACTCCAAGTAACGCTTAGTGTCTTATATTGCGTAAGACACTAGGTTAACACAGAATACCATGCACATATACATATAGTAGCACCTTGGAGCACATATAAAAGATGGGTATACTCATACTATTATTTAGACTTGGTGCTTTATTCGGGACTTGAATGATATCACTCTCAAATCTCCACAATTCCACTTACGACGCACCACTAAACTAGTCTCGACTCTTGAAGGACCTACATTTGGTGGTTCCAATTCTTTTAGCCAAAACCTTGGCCTAAAACTCTACTGACCTATATCTAAATTCAAACACTAGGGCTCACTCATGCCTCACTCATAGGGTCCAGAAAACTAAACGCTAAAAGAAAGCGTTCTCACTTGCACACTTATGGTGACACCTTAGGCGACTCTCGGTTTTTGACACCACTAAGGCTCGAATATTTCTAACCAAAACTGACCTAGTGGATTCTTAAGTCTATAAGCTAAGTTGTTCACTTGTAATGACACTAAGGGCCTTTCTAGATTTTCTTGGGCCTAACCCCAAAGTTGACACAACTCTAAATGGGTATTCTGAAAACTGCCCTTTTTCGGACTAAATTAAACTCATTGGTTCTAACTCTAAACCTCCATGTTTTGACTTGAAACTCTTCCTTAAACTCCCTAGTATCAATAATAATCAAGGCCTAATGAGGGCTTACTCTTAATCCAACTTTTTGACCTCCAAAAGGTACTAAACTCAAACTGTCCCCTGTTCTGGCAGAATCTAAGTTTTGGTGTGTGCACCTCACTAAATGGTTGGGTTTCTCTAATTTATGACTTCTGGACTCAACTAAAACCCAAGTACTAAATACCCGTGTCTTGGGCCTAACAATGCCTAAGAAATGCCCATTCAAAATCAACACACAACTCACATGCAAATCTGGAAAAATTTCAGGATTCTATCCTAGCCTTTCCACCTTAACTCCCACTTCAAAACCACAAATTAAATCTCAACCAAGGCAAATTTACTTCTATAAGACTTTAAAATAAGGCCTCAACTAAGAATGGAGATCATTCATTCCCTATAGAACCAACATGCAAACTAAACTTAACATGCAACTCACAATGATCACAAAAAAACAAATTCGACTAAACAATGGGATTATTAGCTCATAAATTCGACTTAAAATACTAAATTATTTCAAGGGATCATGCACACTATCTTTTAACAACTAAGATCAAGCATGATATCAAGGAAACAATTTGTTTTTAGCCCATAAAGGTCGAATTTAATCACAAACCAAACATGCATGTATATTTTTGAAAAAGAGAGCATATATAACTTGATCATTCTTGAAAATAATGCCCTATCTCTAACATGCAAAGTAAAACATGGCATTACAACTAGAGATCAGTAGCATGCAAGTGTTTTAAAGGAGTTTTAATCAAGGAAACACTTAATTTATGCACATAAAATTATATCCCATGGAGAACTCTTTAATCTACATGAATTAAGAGTTTCTCCATGGAGATCACATAAAAACAAGACATGCAAGCATTAGACTTCATCTCCTAAGCATGGAACTTCTTGGAAAGTGTATTATATATTAATGGGTAGTGAAAATACACTAGAGGCAAGGATTTGTTGAAGAAAAATTGAAGGGGATGGGGAAGGGGGCTTTGGCTGAATCGAGAAGAAAAGGGGGGGGGGGAGGAGAGAAAATTTTGAGAGTGCAAATGGTGAGGTTGAGTGGAGTGTAGTTTTGGATTAAATTTCCTCTTTTTATCATCATGCACCAAGTAATGAGTGGAGTTTAGAATTTACAAGAGTGCCCTTCTCCCAAAGCAAAGCAAAATTGCATGCAAGGACAAGGAAGTAATTTGGCTAGTAAAATGAGAGTTAGTGGGGTATGAATTGTCTTTTTAGCCCTTTAAGTTGAATGGGAGGGTATTTGCATGCATGGGTATCCATGTAAATTGATAATTACTAAACAACTAATTTCAAAGATTTACTTTTATAAAATAAAATGAAATTTCAAAAATTATAAAAGATGTACCATAAAATAGCTTGGATTTTTAGAAATTTTATGAGATCACTTTCGTGATTCGTGAATGAAATAATTTTAAAAGATAATTTTCCCATGGTAAAGAATATTCTCTATTAATCAAGAATAAGAGCAATTAATGAAAAATTCTTATTTTTAATAAAGCAATTTATAATGCAGCAAATTCCATTCACACAAATGCAAAATCAATAAATATTTTTATATTCGACTCTTAAATTATACAGAGTTCGCAAATAATATTACACAAAATACCGGTCGTAAAAAGTTTGGCATTTGTAGAACCAAAGATGATATCATCAACATATATCTGTACCAAAAGTAAGTCCTTTCCATGGTTGAGGGAGAATAGAGTTTTATCAATTGTGCCTCTGTTGAATCCACTTTCTAGAAGGAATTGAGCTAAAGTCTCATACCATACTCTTGGAGCTTGCCTGATGCCATAAAGTGCTTTATCAAGTCTGTAGACGTGATTAGGAAATTTTATATCTACAAATCCTGGAGGTTGTTCAACATATACCTCTTCTTCCAATTCTCCATTGAGAAAAGCACTTTTCACATCCATTTGAAAGACTTTAAACTTCTTGTGAGCAGCATAAGCCAAAAAGATTCTTATGGCTTCCAATCTAGCAACTGGAGCAAATGTTTCATCATAGTCAATACCCTCATGTTAGGAATAACCTTTAGCAACCAGCCTTGCTTTGTTTCTTGTAATTATGCCATCACTGTCAGTTTTGTTTCTGAACACCCATTTTATGCCAACAATGGATTTGTTCTTTGGTCTTGGCACTAGGTCCAGACTTTATTTCTTTCAAATTCATTTAACTCTTCCTGCATTGCTTGCATCCAATCAGCATCTTGAAGAGCTTCTTCCACTTTCTTTGGTTCAGACTGAGATAGAAAGGAATGATAGAGACATTCATTTATTGTTGTTGTTCTAGTTCTGACACCTGGTTCAGGATCTCCAATTATTAAGTCAGGTGTATGTGATTTAGTCCACTTCCTTGCAGATGGAAGTTGATATCTAGAACTGGATCCTCCCCCATGATCCATGTTGTCTCCATCAGTATTTTCTGATGCTCCTCATGAAGTTATGCTCTCTGAAATTTCAGAATTTGAGTTGGATCCTTTAGGAATTAAAGAATCAGAGTTTCCAAAATTATCAAAATTTGGATGAATCAGAACTTGAAGAGCCAATATCAGGTTCTGATGCTTCTTGAGAGTCTTGAGATGTGGTAGGTTTATCAGCTTGCTCCCCTTGAACAGGTGCATTTTCCCTTGGAGTAGTTACCAAAGTTTCAATGACATCAGAATTTACCCGTCAGAACTTACAGGATCAGGACTTAGGTCATCAGAATTTACAGAATCAGAATTTAAATCTTCATTTTCAAATCTCAGCTGATGATGATCATTGAAATCTTCAAGTCCAGTAATCTTTTTTATCATCAAAAGAGACATTGATAGATTCCATGACAACCCTTGTTCTTAAATTGTAGACTCTTAAGGCTTTTGTGGAAAGTGGATATCCAACAAAAATTCCTTCATCAGCTTTTAGATCAAATTTTGACAGCTGTTCAGGATGAGTCTTAAGAACAAAACACTTGCATCCAAATACATGAAAGTATTTCAGATTTGGCTTCTTTTTCTTCACCATCTCATATGGTGTTTTTCCATGCTTGTTTATGAGTGTAGCATTCTGTGTAAAATAAGCAGTCTGCATAGCTTCAGCCCAAAAGTAGGTTGGTAGCTTTGCTTCATCAAGCATAGTTCGTGTAGCTTTAATGAGAGCCCTGTTCTTTCTTTCTACAACTCCATTTTGCTGTGGAGTTCCAGGTGCAAGAAATTCCTGCTTTATTCCATGCTCTTTGTAGAACTCTTCCATGATTGAATTCTTGAACTCAGTGCCATTATCACTTCTTATAATTTTAACAGAATCTTTCACCACCTTATCCAGCTGTCTGACATGATCAGTTAGAGTAGATGCAGTTTCATTCTTCTTGTGCAAGAAATACACCCATGTGTATTTGTGAACTCATCCACTATAACCATAGTATATTTCTTCTTTGCAATGGACATGACATTGACGGGACCAAATAGATCAACATGCAGTAGGTGATAAGGCTCAAGAATTGAGGATTCTTTGCTCTTGAATGAAGATTTTCTTTGTTTTTCCTTTTGACATGAATCACAAAGGCCATCAGGAGCAAATACTAATTTTGGCAGTCCTCTCACAAGATCTTTCTTTACTAGCTCATTTATGTTGTTGAAATTTAAATGAGAGAGTCTCTCTTGTGCCAATTCCAGCTTTCTTCAATTGATGCTCTGCTTAACAGATAGATTGCAGAACCATAAGAGTTTGTTAAAAGTATGGCTTCATATATGTTACCATGTCTGTAACCTTTCAGAACCACTTTTCCTGTAGAATTACTTGCAACTTCACAGTGTTCTTCAAAGAAATCCACATGATAACCTCTGTCACAGATTTGACTCACACTTAGAAGATTGTGTTTAAGTCCTGAGACAAGAGCTACTGATTTAATTATGACATTCCCAAGATTAATATTTCCATATCCCAAAGTCTTTCCCATGTTGCCATCTCCATAAGAAACTCCTAGGCCAGCTTTCTCCACAAAGTCTGATAGCAGGGCTTCATTTCCAGTCATATGTCCTGAACATCCACTGTCTAGAACTAGGATATTCTTCCTGTTGCCCTGCAATCAGAAAGACCACTATTGGTTAGTTTTAAGGACCAGACTTGCTTGGATCCTTTGGCCTTTTTAAGTTTGTTAGCATTTGCAGCGGATTTAATTTCAGAGCTTATGCTAACATGCTTCTTATCAGACTTTATATCAGACTTTGCATCAGAATTTACACTAGAAGGAATTACACTAACTTTCTTCAAAGAAGGTTTTATTTGATAATAATCATAGTACAAACTATGATATTCCTTACAAGTATAAATAGAATGCCATAAACTACCACAATGAAAACAAGGATTTTGTGGTTTAAACCTAACAGAATGACTCTTAACTCCTGATCTAGGAGGTAAAGAGTTTATATCTTTATTTTTCCTGCAAAAAAAAGCAAGATGGTTAGAGTTTCCACAGTTATAACATTTCTTTCTAGGAGCATTAGGAACATGCGTATAATTATTGCTTTTATTCACACCTTCCTTTCCATTCCTATTTTTCCTAGCTTCCTTTATCTTGTTCACATTTCTAATCTCTTTCAACTTATGCTTAATGTAATATCCGGGATATATCGTGTAATTATTTTTGCTATTATATAATTATTATGTGTGTTCAGTATCTATTCTGTGAGCTAATTGTTAAGTGTTTTCTGTACTTGAATATTCAAAAATAATATTAATTGAGTATTTTAATTTTTATATGTCCAAAATAAAATATAGATAATTGTCATATCTTCCTAATTATTTTTATGTTGGTTTATGGATTTATAAGAATCATATGAAATTTCTAAAATCTTTTTCCGGGTAATTAAAATCTATTTTATAAAAACGGGAACCAACCGACGTCAACCGTTGTTACGTTTTTGGAACCCGAAACTCTTTCGAGAACTCCTTCCTAACCTAATTGTAATATTCCGAGCATATTCCATGTTTCGACTTTTTCGATCCGGCTTACGGTTTGTCCTGCGCGGGTCCCGGCGCAATATTTTCGATACAATATTCGTTTCGGTAAATCAATAAAACCCGTATTTTCGATAAACGGGAGTTTTTTATTAAACTATCCCAATTATCACTTCGTAATACGTGTAACCAGGCGCTGAGACCAAGACCGCAGTACAAATTGTACTGATTTGGATAATTATCCCGAAAACCGATACCGTTTGGATCAGTTTTTACAAATAAATGTACCGTTTTATATCGGGAATGATCCAACGGGATACTAATTTTCCGTAATTATAAATAGCCTTTTACCGTATTTTATTTCGTATCAAAATCATTTACAGACAGATAATTATATAATTTTCAGAGAAAAGCCCTAATTACATAAATTGTTCTAAGAATCAAATAGCAAAACGAAGGCGTTACCGATCTCTGTTTTTAAAGCTTGAGTAACCAAAATGAAGGATTTGAGGTGTTCTATCAGATTCTGAGCTTTGTTTCACTGCAGAAATCAAGGTTATTTTTCTAAAAATTTATTTATTTTCGAATTTATTTTAATAAAAATATGAATTTTTGTTCGGATGATTGTTTGTATGATTTGATGATTGCATGTTGTAGAGCTTGTTTTCCTGATGATTTTCATATGTCATACGTCTGATTTGGAGTTCAATAACATGCTCAAAAGTGGGTTTAATTTTCGAATTTCAAAATTAGGGTTTATAACCCGTATGAATGTTCTTAATTGAAATTTGGGGGTTTCTTATTCTGTGATAGAATGATGTTGTGTTATAGTGGGTTGTGTTCTCTGTGAAATTTTCAATCTAGTCGTATAAGTTTCATGAACCAACGAGGTCTGTAGAGAAAGGAGTTGTGTTTTGAAGTTTTCTGATGTTCGCCGGAAACTGGAAAACTTCACGGCCAAATTCCGGCCAACTCAGGGATTGTTAGGTTGTTTTGATTGCATGATTGTATTCCTAGTAATTTGTAGATGTGATCTGGAGCTTGTGGTAAGGTGAGGAGGTCGGAATCGTGTTCTCCGGCGAACCCGACTGTTTTCCGGCGACGGGGTGTAAAATCGCAGTTTGGTCCCTGGACTTTTGGGGACGATACAGTTAGGTCCCTGAAGTTTCCTATTTATAAAATGTTTATAAAATGTTTAAAAATCATATTTCCTATTTATTTTTATTATAAAAATTCGTTTTTAATTTTTGAAAATTCTAAAAATTATTATTTTAATTCTGAAAATTATTTTTAATTCACAAATAAATCTAAATTAATTAGTTAATTAATTTCAGTTAATTTATAATTGATTAATTAATTCGAAAATTAATTGATTAATTGATTTAATTAATTATTAATTGATTTTAATTAGTTATTTAATTAGATTTATTTATTTAAAAATGATTTAAAAATTCTGAAAAATAGTTTCGAGCTTTAAAATATTATTCTAAATTATTTCCAAGGCTCGATAATTATTCTAAAATTATTTCGGAGCCAGAATGGGCCAACCGAACCCTGTTTATTAACCCGAAATTGATCCAACGACCCGTTTTAATTCCGAAAAATGTTTTAAAAATCATTTTAAATACCAGAAAGCCTATTTATGACCCGAGACTTCTTTATAAATAATATATCATTGATTACGTGATGTATTATGTGCTACATGTGATTTGTTAATTGACTATCGGTCTATATATTCGGTGTTTACTTGATTATTACATAACTTTCAATCCGTTAATCGGATTTGGGTAAAACGAAGGGTAGATAGAAGTATGTGTTGAATAGAATTCCATGAGTAAATTATTGATAGATGCTTATGATATGTGAGCAGAAGAGGCAAGATGTAAGAAAGGGAAACAGATAGTTGAAGAGTAAGACGATTGTGATTGGAAACGAGTGCAGTGTAGTAAGCTAATATCAGGCAAGTGTTCTGAACTTTCTCGAGATATTGTAGTACTTGATAATCCTGTGATATTGCAAGTGCTTTGAAGCACAGAAACCTAAATCCTGATTTCAGTTATTGTCCTTGAGCCATGAATCATATTCTTTCTAATCCATTGATTATTGTATACCCAAACAAGAACCACAAATTTACGATACTACTCTACAAATACATACAAACTAAATACCAAACACTGAAATGAACTATTATATACTCAACCCATGGTATCTTATACTTTGAAAGATCGAATCCTTGAAACCTTGAAACGTTGATTCCTTTGTTATCCAATTCTTTCATTACCCAACATCCAAGCTTTTAAATTGCCTTATTGATCCTTTCAAGGATTGAAACCCTTTCATTGTTAAACATTTATTGTTGTTAATGATTTCGGTTATTGTTTACTATTGCATATTCTGTTATTATGTTAGAATTGGATTGTTTTTATAAAATTGTGGACCAGATTCATGGTCAGACCATATAATGGTCAAGTTAGGCCAATGTGTGCCTTGGATCCAGTAGTTAGAGCAATGCTGTGTGCCTTGCTCGGGGTTAGTGCGTGACTGATCAGCAGCCTAACCTTGGTTTTTAAATTAAAAGTATAATATCTAATTCTAAATCATAATCCATTGTTCACTTGATATCATAAACATATTCACCTGATGATCATTATTCTCAGTTTTGTCATTGTGACTTGCTGAGCTAGTTAGCTCATTCATGCGATGTTGTTTATATTCTTTCCAGTTAAAAAGGAACCAGTTGGTAAAGAGGATCCCCAGTCCAGCACGAGAGCTAGGGGTTCAGGTTGAGAAAGCTGAGCTAGTAGGCTTCTTTTGGAATAATTTAAGTTTGTAAAAGTTTATAATAATGTTTAATACTCAGTTTGAATTTGAAATAGTTGGGATTTGAACGGTTTGTAATATATTAGTGTGTTTGGCTTGTGTGCATACTTTAACCTGTTACGGTCCATGGTGATTGGTAAGTAGGGTCATTGCATATATTATTATTATCTTTATTATTGCTATAAGCAGGTTATAATTAAGATGTGTGCGTGGACCCCAAACTTCTGACCCGGGTTTGGAGGGCGCCACAGGTTTGGTATCAGAGCTACAGGTTATAAGTCACAGACACAAGCATAGGTTGACGAGAATGGGTAGAGGGATAGGATTAGAAGTAAGGTATAGGATGATAGAACGTCGAGAGGTTGAGTGTTATGGTATAACCGGTATTAGTATAGGTTGCGTCGTGGTACGAGATTCTTATATTACGATATGATTTCAGATAGCAGAGATAGCCGACTCTTTTATTCCCGTATCAGCTGATCACTCAGAGCCTTCAGTTGGAGCACCAGCATCGGATCCACATCCTGTTATTCCACCAGCATTGGCTATTCTACCTCCACCGGTGTTGCAGCTCGTACCATTGCAGGCTATTCCACCTCCAGGCATGAGGCCACCTGTCAGAGGACCCCCACCTGCTGATTCAGGCTTTACTAGTCATTCAGTCACAGGAGTACCTTTCCAGTTCTCTTCCTATCCTGTCCCATATCATCAGTTTGAGGCTTGCCTTATGGAGCAGCGATTCCTACAGGGTCAGATCCAGGAGTTATTGCATATCATGCGTACCAGAGAGATGGGGAGTGGTGAGAGGCGACTTAGGGAGAGGCTCCAGGCGTTTCGTAGAGCAGCTGCTGTGAGGATTGCTGAGGCTACACATGAGGACATCACCCCTGATTTTCTAGTGGAGTGGGCTAAGTGGGTTCTAGAGGAGCTTGAGGAAATAGGAGGTCCAGATTTGACATGAGCCAGAGATTTTGAGATGGAGATGCTGAGCAGTGTTGTTATGGTTATGTAGTATGGACAGTAGTGTGTAGTGTGTATCAGTAGACTTTTGAGTTGTATTTATAGACTAACGATGCTGACTAGTGAGTAGGTTGTCGTACCCTTTTTGCTTTTACTTTTGAAGCGTCTTTACGCTTGTACTACCTAAAACTTTTGATCTATATATCAGTACATTTTCCTTTCCAACACTGTCATTTACTTTATCACACCTGTTTTACTTTACCTTATTTATTGCACCAGTATACCTGTGATACCATGTACCCTGTTTTCCATAACTGTTTATATTCTGTAAAGAAGCATTCAATTTACTTAGTTACAACTATTTTCAAAAAGAGATATTTCTATTTTACAAAACTTTTCTTTTATACAAAGATTTGATTCAAAAGCTAAATAAATTGATTGATTCTTTACAGAAAATGCCTCCCAGAAGAAATACCCGCACCAACACCCAGAATGAAGAAACCAACAACAACAACAATAACAACCAAAATGATATAAACCAGAATGTGAACCCAGGACCTATGGACCCAGCAATAGCCCAGATTCTTCAAATCTTGGCCCAACAAACAGTTCACCTGGCACAACAACAGCAGAGACAGACCAATCCCCAGGTAACTTTCAAAACTTTTCAGGTAGTAAACCCACCAGAATTCAAGGGTTCCTTAGAGCCAATTGAAGCAAATGTGTGGTTAAAGGAAATAGAGAAGGCATTTGCCTTGGTAAAAGTGAAAGAGGAGCAGAAGGTTGAATTTGCAAGTTACTATCTGAAGAATGAGGCCACCTATTGGTGGGAGATGGTGAAGACATTGGAAAGCACAGATGTTATTACTTGGGAAAGGTTTAAGGAATTGTTTTTAGAAAAGTATTTTCCTCAGTTTGTTCAGGATCAAATGGAGCTGAAGTTTTTAGAATTAAAGCAAGGGAACATGTCGGTAACAGATTATGAGGGGAAGTTTGAGGAATTGTCAAGGTATGTGCCGTCGTATATTGATACTGATAGAAAGAATGCTAAGATATTCCAGCAAGGCTTGAAGCCATGGATCAGAGGGAAGGTAGCTATTTTTGAATTGGATACCTATGCCGGGGTTGTACAGAAAGCTATGATCGCAGAGACAGAGAGTGAGATGTTCCAGAAAGAAAAGGAAAGCAAGAAAAGGAAAGTTGAGGGAAGTGAGGGTCAGTCACAAACAGGGAAGTTTCCAAATTTTAAGAAGGGCAAGTTTCAGCTAGGGAGAAATTTTAATTTCAGGAGACAAAATGCAGGAGACGGAGGCCAGGGCAATCATCCAGCTAATGTGAATCAGCCGAATCAGTTGAGATTAACTTTTCCAGATTGTCAAGTATGTGGAAAGAAGCATGGAAGAGTTTGTAACAAGTTGAATGTGGTATGTTTTAAATGCAACCAGAAAGGGCACTACTCGAGAGAGTGCCGAAATCAGCCAGCAAGAGAGCCAGCGAATAAGGATCAGCCTATCCGGAATCCAGCAGTGAAGGTTCCAGCCATTGGATTTACATGCTTTAAATGTGGGAAGCCAGGACATATGGCCAGGGATTGCAAGACACCAGCCCCAGTCAGTAATGCATTAAGGATAATGGGATCTACCCCAACAGTGAATGAGACTCCGAGGGCTAGAGTTTTTGACATGTCGGTGAAGGATGCGATCCAGGATACGGATATCGTGGCAGGTACGCTTAATGTGAATTCTTTATGTGCCAAAGTGTTAATAGATTCGGGAGCAACTCGATCGTTTGTTTCACAAGATTTTGTTAGAAGTTAAATTGTTCAGTTGGGTATTTAAATGAAATAATGACTGTGGAATTAGCAAATCAAGAACGTGTAACTGTTAACCAAGTTTGTGGGAATTGTGAGATTGAGATTTCTGGTAGTAAATTTTGTGTAGATTTGATACCGTTTAAGTTAGGAGAATTTGACATTATATTAGGGATGGATTGGTTATCTAAGCATGATGCTCGGATAGATTGTCGAAATAAGAAAGTAATGGTGAAAACGCCAGATGAAAGAATAGTAACGTTCAAGGGACAGAAGCAGGTAAAGAAGTTCTTAACGATGATTCAAGCCAAGAAGTTACTACGACAAGGATGTGAGCATTTCATAGCATATGTGATCGACAGAAGTCAGAAGCTAGCAAAACTTGAAGATATTCCAGTTGTAAATGAATTTCCAGATGTATTTCCCGACGAGTTACCAGGACTTCCTCCAGATAGATAAATTGAATTTGCAATTGATTTAGCACCTGGAACCGAACCAGTATCCAAGGCCCCGTATAGAATGGCGCCCGTTGAGATGAAAGAATTAGCAAAACAATTGCGAGAGCTATTAGAGAAAGGAGTAATTAGACCCAGCGTATCCCCGTGGGGTGCACCGGTATTATTTGTTAAGA
Organism: Apium graveolens; assembly: GCF_009905375.1. Lineage (NCBI taxonomy): Eukaryota > Viridiplantae > Streptophyta > Magnoliopsida > Apiales > Apiaceae > Apium > Apium graveolens. The sequence continues at coordinate 79,957,734 of NC_133656.1, forward strand.
AGAAAAATGGAAGCATGAGACTGTGCATCGACTATAGGGAGCTCAATAAGTTGACGATCAAGAATAAGTATCCGTTACCCAGAATTGATGATTTGTTTGACCAATTGAAGGGATCCAAGTATTTCTCCAAAATCGATTTAAGATCGGGATATCATCAACTAAAGATCAAACCAGAAGATATACCAAAGACAGCTTTCAGAACAAAGTATGGGCATTACGAGTTTTTAGTGATGTCTTTTGGATTGACCAACGCCCCAGCAGCGTTTATGGACCTGATGAACATAATTTTCAAAGAATATTTGGACAAGTTCGTTATAGTATTTATAGACGATATTTTGATCTATTCAAAGACGGAGGAGGATCATGCGGAACATTTAAGGACAGCTTTGGAGATTTTAAGGAAAAAGAAGTTATATGCTAAATTGTCGAAGTGTGAGTTTTGGCTACAGGAAGTTCAGTTCTTAGGACACATAGTCAGTAACGAAGGGATCAAAGTGGACCCGGCAAAGATCGAGGCAATTACAAATTGGGAAAGACCGAGAACACCCACTGAGGTAAGAAGTTTCTTGGGATTGGCAAGATATTATCGATGATTCGTTCAGAATTTCTCAAGAATTGCAACACCATTGACAAAGCTTACACGAAAGAATGAAAAGTTTATATGGAATGACAAGTGCGAAGAAAGTTTTTGCAGGAATTGAAGCGGAAATTAATCACAACACCTGTTTTGTCACTTCCAGACGATCAAGGGAATTTCATAATTTATAGCGATGCTTCTTACAAAGGATTAGGATGTGTTCTTATGCAGCACGACAAGGTGATTGCGTATGCGTCAAGGCAATTGAAACCACACGAACAGAAGTACCCTACTCATGATTTGGAGTTAGCAGCTATAGTTTTCGCTTTGAAGATTTGGAGACATTATTTGTATGGAGAAAAATATGAGATTTTCACGGATCACAAAAGTTTGAAATATATATTTACCCAGAAGGAACTTAATATGAGACAAAGGAGATGGTTAGAATTGATCAAAGATTATGATTGCTCGATTAATTATCATCCCGGTAAGGCGAACGTTGTAGCAGATGCGTTAAGTCGAAAGGAAAAGTTAAATGTATTATCCGTACCTGAAGAGATATATAAAGAATTTCAAAAATTAGAATTGGAGATTAGAATTTGCAAGCCTGAGGAAGCAAAAGTGTACAGTATGATTTTCCAACCGGAGTTATTGGAGAAAATAAAGAAATGCCAGAAAGAGGTAATGGATCAAGATATAAATAGTTTGGTAGGTGAGGAATTATGCACGCAACAAGATGATCAAGGTATTCTTAGGTTTTCTTCAAGAATTTGGATTCCACCAGTAACGGAGCTGAAAAATGAAATTTTACAAGAAGCACATAGTTCAAGATATTCCATCCATCCAGGGAGTACCAAAATGTACATAGATTTAAAGAAGAATTATTGGTGGCCAAATATGAAGAGGGAAATTGCGGAATGGGTTAGCAAATGCTATACCTGTCAGAAAGTTAAAGCGGAGCATCAGAGACCAAGCGGATTGTTACAGCCATTGGAGATTCCAGAGTGGAAGTGGGAACATATTGCCATGGATTTCATAGTTGGATTACCAAGGACAAGGGCTAATCACGATGCCATTTGGGTTATAGTAGATAGACTTACCAAGTCAACTCATTTTCTGCCTATAAATGAAAGATTTTCGCTCGATAAGTTAGTTCATATGTACTTGAAAGAAATTGTAGTTTGTTATGGAGTTCCAGTGTCTATTATATCTGATCGAGATCCAAGATTTAATTCAAGATTTTGGAAGAGTTTTCAAGAATGTTTGGGAACAAGATTGAATATGAGTACGGCCTATCACCCCCAAACGGATGGTCAAAGTGAAAGAACGATCCAGACAATCGAGGACATGCTACGTGTTTGTGCTATTGATTTCAAAGGAAGTTGGGACGAACATTTACCCCTAGTAGAGTTTGCTTATAACAACAGTTATCACGCCAGTATTGGGATGCCACCTTATGAAGCCCTTTATGGACGCAAATGTAGATCTCCAGTATATTGGGACGAAGTACGAGAACGCAAAATACTCGGACCTGAATTGGTGCAACAGATAAAAGAAGTTGTTGAAATTATCCAGAAAAGATTAATAGCTGCACAAGATCGTCAAAGGAAATATGCGGACCAGTCAAGAAAAGACATGGAATTTGAAGAAGAAAGCTTGGTATTATTGAAAGTATCACCGTGGAAAGGACTAACGAGGTTTGGGAAGAAAGGGAAGCTAAACCCAAGATATGTCGGACCTTTTGAAATCCTAAAGCGTATTGGCAAAGTAGCTTACGAGTTGGCGTTACCTCCGCACATGGAGCACATTCACAATGTTTTTCGCATATCAATGCTTAAGAAATATAATCCAGACTCCAGGCATATAATAGAATATGAGCCAATAGAACTTCAAACAGATTTATCATATGTAGAGAGTCCAATAGAGATTCTAGAGGAAAGGGAGAAAGTATTAAGAAATAAAGTGATAAAGTTAGTAAGAGTATTGTGGAGAAACCCAAAGGTTGAAGAGTCAACCTGGGAGTTAGAAAGTGATATGAGAGAAAAATACCCTCATTTGTTTTCTTAGAGATTCTGAGGACAGAATCCTTTTAAGGGGGGAAGGATGTAATATCCGGGATATATCGTGTAATTATTTTTGCTATTATATAATTATTATGTGTGTTCAGTATCTATTCTGTGAGCTAATTATTAAGTGTTATCTGTACTTGAATATTCAAAAATAATATTAATTGAGTATTTTAATTTATATATGTCCAAAATAAAATATAGATAATTGTCATATCTTCCTAATTATTTTTATGTTGGTTTATGGATTTATAAGAATCATATGAAATTTCTAAAATCTTTTTCCGGATAATTAAAATCTATTTTATAAAAACGGGAACCAACCGACGTCAACCGTTGTTACGTTTTTGGAACCCGAAACTCTTTCGAGAACTCCTTCCTAACCTAATTGTAATATTCCGAGCATATTCCATGTTTCGACTTTTTCGATCCGGCTTACGGTTTGTCCTGCGCGGGTCCCGGCGCAACATTTTCGATACAATATTCGTTTCGGTAAATCAATAAAACCCGTATTTTCGATAAACGGGAGCTTTTTATTAAACTATCCCAATTATCACTTCGTAATACGTGTAACCAGGCGCTGAGACCAAGACCGCAGTACAAATTGTACTGATTTGGATAATTATCCCGAAAACTGATACCGTTTGGATCAGTTTTTACAAATAAACGTACCGTTTTATATCGGGAATGATCCAACGGGATACTAATTTTCCGTAATTATAAATAGCCTTTTACCGTATTTTATTTCGTATCAAAATCATTTGCAGACAGATAATTATATAATTTTCAGAGAAAAGCCCTAATTACATAAACTGTTCTAAGAATCAAATAGCAAAACGAAGGCGTTACCGATCTCTGTTTTCAAAGCTTGAGTAACCAAAACGAAGGATTTGAGGTGTTCTATCAGATTCTGAGCTTTGTTTCACTGCAGAAATCAAGGTTATTTTTCTAAAAATTTATTTATTTTCGAATTTATTTTATTAAAAATATGAATTTTTGTTCGGATGATTGTTTGTATGATTTGATGATTGCATGTTGTAGAGCTTGTTTTCCTGATGATTTTCATATGTCATACGTCTGATTTGGAGTTCAATAACATGCTCAAAAGTGGGTTTAATTTTCGAATTTCAAAATTAGGGTTTATAACCCGAATGAATGTTCTTAATTGAAATTTGGGGGTTTCTTATTCTGTGATAGATTGATGTTGTGTTATAGTGGGTTGTGTTCTCTGTGAAATTTGCAATCTATTCGTATAAGTTTCATGAACCAACGAGATCTGTAGAGAAGGGAGTTGTGTTTTGAAGTTTTCCGATGTTCGCCGGAAACTGGAAAACTTCACGGCCAAATTCCGGCCAACTCAGGGATTGTTAGGTTATTTTGATTGCATGATTGTATTCCTGGTAATTTGTAGATGTGCTCTGGAGCTTTTTGTAAGGTGAGGAGGTCGGAATCGTGTTCTCCGGCGAACCCGACTGTTTTCCGGCGACGGGGTGTAAAATTGCAGTTTGGTCCCTGGACTTTTGGAGACGATACAGTTAGGTCCCTGAAGTTTCCAGACTTTGCAAATTTAGGATTCCTGTTTATAAAATGTTTAAAAATCATATTTCCTATTTATTTTTATTATAAAAATTCGTTTTTAATTTTTGAAAATTCTAAAAATTATTTTTTTAATTCTGAAAATTATTTTTAATTCACAAATAAATCTAAATTAATTAGTTAATTAATTTCAGTTAATTTATAATTGATTAATTGGTCAATTAATTCGAAAATTAATTGATTAATTGATTTAATTAATTATTAATTGATTTTAATTAGTTATTTAATTAGATTTAATTATTTAAAAATAATTTAAAAATTCTGAAAAATAGTTTCGAGCTTTAAAATATTATTCTAAATTATTTCCAAGGCTCGATAATTATTCTAAAATTATTTCGGAGCCAGAATGGGCCAACCGAACCCTGTTCATTAACCCGAAATTGATCCAACGACCCGTTTTAATTCCGAAAAATGTTTTAAAAATTATTTTAAATACCAGAAAGCCTATTTATGACCCGAGACTTCTTTATAAATAATATATCATTGATTATGTGATGTATTATGTGCTACATGTAATTTGTTAATTGACTATCGGTCTATATATTCGGTGTTTACTTGATTATTACATAACTTTCAATCCGTTAATCGGATTTGGGTAAAACGAATGGTAGATAGAAGTATGTGTTGAATAGAATTCCATGAGAAAATTATTGATAGATGCTTATGATATGTGAGCAGAAGAGGCAAGACGTAAGAAATGGAAACAGATAGTTGAAGAGTAAGACGGTTGTGATTGGAAACGAGTGCAGTGTAGTAAGCTAATATCAGGCAAATGTTCTGAACTTTCTCGAGATATTGTAGTACTTGATAATCCTGTGATATTGCAAGTGCTTTGAAGCACAGAAACCTAAATCCTGATTTCAGTTATTGTCCTTGAGCCATGAATCATATTCTTTCTAATCCATTGATTATTGTATACCCAAACAAGAACCACAAATCTACGATACTACTCTACAAATACATACAAACTAAATACCAAACACTGAAATGAACTATTATATACTCAACCCATGCTATCTTATACTTTGAAAGATCGAATCCTTGAAACCTTGAAACGTTGATTCCTTTGTTATCCAATTCTTTCATTACCCAGCATCCAAGCTTTTAAATTGCCTTATTGATCCTTACAAGGATTAAAACCCTTTCATTGTTAAACATTTATTATTGTTAATGATTTCGGTTATTGTTTACTATTGCATATTCGGTTATTATGTTAGAATTGGATTGTTTTTATAAAATTGTGGACCAGATTCGTGGTCAGACCATATAATGGTCAAGTTAGGCCAATGTGTGCCTTGGATCCAGTAGTTAGAGCAATGCTGTGTGCCTTGCTCGGGGTTAGTGCGTGACTGATCAGCAGCCTAACCTTGGTTTTTAAATTAAAAGTATAATATCCAATTCTAAATCATAATCCATTATTCACTTGATATCATAAACATATTCACCTGATGATCATTATTTTCAGTTTTGTCATTGTGACTTGCTGAGCTAGTTAGCTCATTCGTGCGATGTTGTTTATATTCTTTCCAGTTAAAAAGAAACCAGTTGGTAAAGAGGATCCCCAGTCCAGCGCGAGAGCTAGGGGTTCAGGTTGAGAAAGCTGAGCTAGTAGGCTTCTTTTGGAATAATTTAAGTTTGTAAAAGTTTGTAATAATGTTTAATACTCAGTTTGAATTTGAAATAGTTGGGATTTGAACGGTTTGTAATATATTAGTGTGTTTGGCTTGTGTGCATACTTTAACCTGTTGCGGTCCGTGTTGATTGGTAAGTAGGGTCATTGCATATATTATTATTATCTTTATTATTGCTATAAGCAGGTTATAATTAAGATGTGTGTGTGAACCCCAAACTTCTGACCCGGGTTTGGAGGGCGCCACACTTAAGCTGCTTCTTTGTCATTAAACCTATGTTTACTGAAGCTGGTTTGTTTAACTTGTCAGAAGTTGACTTTTCTTTGACTTCTGTTTTAGAGTCTATCATCTTCTCATATTTTAACTTATCAGAATTTGACACAAATTTGATAGGATTAACTTTAGGCTTTTCACCTTTCTTGGTAAAGTTTGGTTTAGATGACACAGTTTCCTTTTCTTCTTTATCATCTAGATAACCTAGTCCTTCTTTCTAATTTCCATTTTCTAAGATTTTCTGAGTTGTTCTTCCAGAGTCAGTCCAAGTTTTGATTATCTCCTTTTCCTTTTCAAGTTCAGATTTAAGAGATTTAATCAATTTTAGCACTTCATCTCTAACATTCAAAGCCTTATCTTTCTTTTTGAGTTTGATGAAGTATAACTAACTCTTTTTCTAAATAGTCATTTCTGTTTCTAAGAGCAAGACTTTCAGATGTTAATCTTTCATTTGTTAAAGTCTGATCTCTAAAACTAATGAACATGGTTTTCAGATATAATCTTAGCTCAGAAATATCATCAGTATGAAAAACAAGAGTTGATTGAGGTACCTTTAATTCAGCAGCATCAGAACTGCTATCAGCATTTGCCAGCAAGGCATAGTTTACCTCATCTTCAGAATCTGAAGTGTCTGCCCAGTTTTTCTTCTTTTGTGATAAGTGACTGTCCTTTATCACTTTTTCCCTTCTTGCAGTCAGGAGAGATGTGGCCTCTTTCACCATAATTGTAGCACTTGACATTTGAGTTGTCTCCTCTGTAAGACTTTCCTCCTTTGCCATCAGACTTTCTGAACCCTTTCTTTTCAGAACTTCCACCTATCCTGGAAAACTTCTTGCCCTTTATGAATTTCTTGTAGGCTATCTTTGTGATATCCTTCACCATAAGAGCACAAAGTTGCATCATCTCTGCATCAACATCCATTTCAGATAAATTTTTAGATTTTGAATCATCATCATCAGAATATGATGACTTTGAATCAGACTGTATGATGAGAGCCTTTCCTTTGCCCCTCTTTGAGATAATCACTTTAGGAGATTCCTCCTCAGCTTTAAGAGCAACTGTCTTTGAGACAATCACTTTAGGAGATTCCTCCTCATATTTGATTGAGTTATCATATCAACTGTGGGTTTGATTGTTTTGAGTATCTTGAGTTTTGGTGGGCTTAGTTGGAATTTGTGTTTCTTCAGACATGATTGTAGACTGGATCTCACTGTTTGTATATCAACAGAAAAGCTCTAATGCCACTTGTTAGGTCACACAACATTATAGAAGGGGGTTGAATATAGTATTTATACAATCAAATCAATTTCGAACATAAATATGTAACAATAATCAAGTATATTCAATATAATAAACTTTGTTATAATAGAAGAATTGTTCTCTCTCAGTGATGAACAATATCACTAAGAGCTGATAGGTTACAATGTATAATCTTCCTCGTGAATGATAACACATATAATGTAAACCCTACGTTGTGTTTATATAGTACACAGTTACAAGATATCTTCTAATTGATATGGAATATAATTCTGTCTCCTAAAATATATCAATCAGATATTATCTTCTACAAGTCTTCTAGTCTTTTAACTCTTCATGCATATCTTCTATTGTTTTAGTCACGATCCTTTCCTGTAAATCAGCTACTTTCCTTATCTGAAGTATCCACACTTAAGTCCTGATATAAATCCTGACAGCCTTAAGTTCTGATATAAGTTCTGATTTCAGTAAGTTCTGGTTTCCAGTAATTCATTATATTAAGTTTTGAAACTAAACACAACAGATTAGACATGACATCACAAACATATCTAACAATATCCACTATTAAAAAAGCTTTCAGAGCTTATAATCTGAGAACAAGAGTGGTCATGGATCTATTCATGTATCTTTTAATGACAAGAAGATCACAGGTTAAGAAGATGTCAATGATCAAGAACAACTGAGATTTAAAAAAGAAGTACCATATGCTGAACAGTTAAATCCTTATATACTCTCAAATACTGATACTACAAATCCTGATATCACACTGAACTCTGATGAGCCATTTGTTAATGGTGTTACTATAAATACTGAAGCACATATTGAGGGGGAGCAACATAAGAAACAATAAGAGTCGTGTTCAAGTGATACCACTGAAGATATATCAGGAGATAATTCATCGAACTCTAATTCCTCAAATACTGATGGAACAAATCTTGATAATTCTAGAAGCACTAATTTAGGGGGAGCTTGAGGATATGATGATGATACACATCAAGATTAAAAAGTAAACGTCATGGATCATGGGGGCAGATCTACTTCGAGGAGTCAACTTTCCTCTGCAAGAAAATGGACTTAATTACATCCTCCTTATTTATAATTGAAAATCCTAATAGTGATGTAAAGATAAGAAAAGCCACTTAAAATGAATGTCTCTATCATTCTTTCTATCTCAGAGTAAACGAAAGATAGTGGATGAAGCTCTTCAAGATGCTGACTGTGTTAGGTAATGAATCACACACAGAGGGGGGGGGGATGAATGTGTTTTTGTGTTTTTCTGCTTTTCTTGAATATTTAAGGTGGTGAACAAAGTAAATTAAATCTTGTAGTGAAATGTGTTAATACTGAAATTAAACAAGTATGAACAGTGGACACATATCTTTCAAAACTCACTTAGTTTTATATTAAAATTAAGAATGTTTTGCTATAAAATTTCTAGGCTCTTTGTTGATAAAGAGCTTAGCTTCTTCCTTGAGAGAATTACAAGATTTTTCCGATCTAAATTGTTACATCTAACAAAAGACCAGTGTTAACTTTATATGATAGTTAACTGCTGATTTACACAGTGTATAATAAGAGATGCTATTCACTTTAGTAAACTATCACTAATCATTCCATTTTAGGAAAAGTATATCTTCCATTTCTGGCTGATAAGTGGCATTTTATACCACTTAGAGCGTCTTAAAATGGCTTAAATTGGTGTCTTGAAATCAAGTATTTTGTGTATTTAATGCGTTTTTCTAGTGTTTATGCATTTCAGGGTTTTAGTTGCATTTCGGGGGAGGAATCATCAAGAATAAGCCTTGGCATGTGTTCACCATTGCGAGAGGAAAGAAACGGGCAGATTACGGCGAAGAAACGGAGCGAAATCAGAATTTTTCCAGAAGAGGTCTAAGCGCCCGCTCAGCATTGCTGAGCGGCCGCGCAGGGTCGGGAAAAAAGACAAATTATTTTAGGACTTCTATTTCTGTTTGGTTTCCACTTCTATGTAATCTGAGTTTTATGGGACTATTATATAAGTAAATTTGAGACGTTTTTCACAAGTGTGGAAAAAAGAAGATTGTGTTTTTACGCAAGGATCGAAGGAGATAAGGAAGAAGACCGATTTAGCACACCGCAACGAAGAGGAAGCATATATTCTTGTGATTCTTGTTTCATTGTAACGTTGGATGCTAGTTTTCTTGCTTTGAACTTATTTACTCTTGTGACGTACTCTGTTTTAATATAATTAGCTTAGTTATTATTTTCTTGTGTTTGTTTATCATGATTTCATATGAACCCCTGATGACGATAAGTGCTATTATGGGCTAATCATGATCATGGGGTTGCAACGGATTTATTATGGAATTCTTTAGTTAATTGTTTAATACTTTAGTGTGTGATGATTGCATGATATCTAGTATTGGTTGTGCGTATTCGTCTTATGTGCGTCGCGAACATATAAGATAGGGTGTTAATCTCTTGTGAAGCGACGGTGGATCTTGAGATTTAGAACTTGCCATGCTAGCATAGGTTCATGTACGTTGTGCATGATTAGTGGGTAACTCTAACAGTTTTATTTGCCCTATGTAATCAAAAGGAATAACTTGTGCTTAAATCGTTGTGTTGTCAATTTCTGTAGACATATGGGAACTCAACATAATTGATGACTATTCAACTTCTATCTTAATTGTGGATGCTTGGTAGAATGGTATTAGTACAATGAAAGTTGGCTTTTATCAGTTTCGTGTTATTCGATTAATATCATCACTGTCACAAGCTAAAGGTAATAACAATGGCTATAGAAGGAAGTAATAATGAAGTTGTGATCTCATGAGTGTTTTATTATTGATAAATTGAAGTGTTAGTTAAGTGATTAATTAAGTAGTTAATTATAGTTAATATTTAATCAACAATTTTAAGTGTTAGTGTCTTAACATTGAGAAGTAATCATACATTGGTGAGTGAGTTTAATTAGACAATAATTTAGTCTGAGTCTCTGAGGGAACGAACTAGAAAGTATTCTATATTACCTGCGAACGCGTATACTTGCGTGAATATTAGTGCGTGTTTTCACCCTAACAAGTTTTTGGCGCCGCTGCCGGGGACTCGGCGTATTTGTTTAGTTTATGTACTTACCATCATTGGTCATTAGGACTCAGTAATTAGGACGTAGTAGTTACTTAATTTTTTTTTTCCGGTTGTGTCTCAGGTACTTTAGCAAGCGTTTATGCAAACTCGTTCTCATACTCGCAAGAGGACTTTAGATACAGCTGAGGAGACAGACGAAGTTCTTGATATTCCGGAGAAGTTAGATTTTGAGGATTCAGATTCAGGAACTGAGCAGAAAGAACCAGTAAATATGGGAGATCGTATTGTTCAAGCTGATCCAACTCTTATGGATTTTTCTCGGCCTAAAATTGATGACATTCAGTCAAGCATCCTTCATCCGGCTATTCAAGCTAACACCTTTGAAATCAAGCCGGGCACTATTCAGATGGTGCAGAATTCTGTTTCTTTTGGAGGAGCGGCAACTGGAGACCCCAACATGCACATAAGGAATTTTGTCGAGATCTGCAGCACTTCTAAGTATAATGGCGTGACTGATGAGGCTATCAAGTTGAGGCTTTTCCCATTCTCACTGAGGGACAAGGCTAAAGACTGGTTACATTCTGAACCAGCTGGGTCCATCACTACGTGGCAAGATCTTGCGCAAAAGTTTCTGGTGAAGTTTTATCCGATGGCAAAGACTGCTGCTATGAGGAGTGCTCTTACTCAGTTTGCGCAGAAACCTACAGAATCTATGTGCGAGGCTTGGGAACGCTACAAGGAAATGTTGAGAAAATGTCCACATCATGGAATGCCGGATTGGATGGTGATCACTGGTTTCTATAATGGTTTGGGGGCCCAATCTCGGCCCATGCTCGATGCAGCAGCTGGAGGCGCCTTATGGGCTAAAAGCTATGCTGAGGCGTATAATCTTATAGAGACGATGGCTGCAAATGAGCATCAAAACCCAACTCAGAGGATGACGTCAGGCAAGGTAGCAGGTATTCTGGAAGTTGATGCAGCCACCGCTATTGCAGCCCAGCTCCAAGCGCTATCAATAAAGGTTGATTCTCTGGCTACGTATGGAGTTAATCAAATAGCTATGGTTTGTGAGCTTTGTGCAGGTTCTCATGCTACGGATCAGTGTTCTCTTGTCAACGAATCTGTTCAGTATGTGAATAATTATCAGCGACAACAGCAGCCTGTGCCAGCGACCTATCATCCTAACAACAGAAATCGTCCAAATTTCAGCTGGGGGAATAATCAGAATGCTATTCAGCCACCATATCAGCAAGGAGTGAGTAAACAGTTTAACCCACCTGGATTCCAGCAACCACAGCAGTATGCTACAAGGCAATCATATCCTCAACACGGAAGTGCAGCTGCACCTACTAGTGCTGATTTTGAGGAACTTAAGCTGTTGTGCAAGAGTCAGGCGGTTTCTATCAAGACCTTGGAAAATCAAATCGGTCAATTAGCCAATGCAGTGCTCAATCGTCAACCTGGCACTCTTTCCAGTGACACGGAAGTACCAGGCAGGAAGGAAGCTAAAGAGCAAGTCAAGGCTATTACCTTAAGGTCTGGAAAAGTAGCTGATGCTGAAAAGGCAAAAAAAGTAGAAGCTGAAATTAGAGATGAAGAATCTACGCAAAAGGAGAAAGCGGCGGAACCAAGGAAGACTACTGTTGAACACACTCTGCCTGAGGCTAATACAGGGGAGAAACAGCTCTATCCTCCACCACCTTTTCCTAAGAGATTACAGCAACAAAAGCTGGATAGACAGTTCGGGAAGTTTCTGGAGGTGTTCAAGAAACTTCACATCAATATACCTTTCGCTGAGGCTCTTGAACAGATGCCTAGTTATGCGAAGTTTATGAAGACTATTCTTTCAAGGAAGGTGAAACTGGATGACCTTGAAACCGTTGTTCTCACGGAAGAATGCAGCGCTGTTCTGCAGCAAAAGTTACCACCAAAACTGAAAGATCCAGGAAGCTTCACCATTCCTTGCACAATTGGCAATCTGACGTTCGACAAGTGCCTTTGTGATTTGGGAGCAAGCATTAATCTGATGCCATTGTCGATCTTTAAAAAGTTGGATCTGCCTGATCCAAAACCCACATACATGTCGCTACAATTGGCTGACCGTTCCATCACTTACCCAAGGGGCATAGTTGAGGATGTGCTCGTCAAGGTGGATAAGCTCTTCTTTCCAGCAGATTTTGTTATTCTGGATTTTGAGGAAGATAAGAAGATTCCCATAATCTTGGGAAGGCCTTTCTTGGCTATTGGCCATACTTTGATAGATGTGCAAAAAAGGGAACTTACTATGCGGGTCCAAGATCAGGATGTGACCTTCAACGTATTCAAGGCAATGAAATTCCCTACAGAAGATGAGGAGTGCTTAAAATTGGATGTGATTGATTCTGCGGTTAATTCGGAACTCGATCACATGCTAATGTCTGATGCATTGGAAAAGGCCTTAGTGGGGGATTTTGACAGCGATGATGAAGATAGCAACGAGCAATTACAATATTTGAACGCTTCTCCCTGGAAGCGAAAGCTGGACATACCATTTGAATCTCTTGGTACTTCTGACCTTAAGAACGCTGAAGGGAAGCTTAAACCATCAATAGAGGAAGCACCTACCGTGGAGCTCAAGCCATTACCTGAGCACTTGAGGTATGCTTTTTTAGGTGATTCATCTACGTTACCTGTTATTATTTCATCTGACCTTTCAGGTAATGAAGAAGACAAGCTCTTAAGGATTTTGAGAGAATTCAAATCGGCTATAGGATGGACCATAGCAGACATCAAGGGGATAAGTCCTTCATATTGTATGCATAAAATTCTGCTAGAGGAAGGTAGTAAGCCAACTGTGGAACAGCAGCGAAGACTGAACCCCATCATGAAGGAGGTGGTGAAGAAAGAAATTCTAAAATGGCTAGATGCAGGCATCATTTATCCTATTTCTGACAGCTCGTGGGTGAGCCCCGTCCAATGTGTACCTAAGAAGGGAGATATCACTGTGGTCGCAAATGAAAAGAATGAGTTCATCCCTACTCGAACAATTACAGGATGGAGAGTATGCATGGATTATAGAAAATTGAACAAAGCCACAAGGAAGGATCACTTCCCTCTTCCATTTATTGATCAGATGCTTGACAGATTGGCGGGACATGAGTATTTTTGTCTTCTGGATGGTTATTCCGGGTATAATCAGATTTGTATTGCACCAGGGGATCAGGAAAAGACTACCTTCACTTGTCCATTTGGCACGTTTGCTTTTCGCAGAGTTTCGTTTGGGTTATGTGGCGCACCGGCCACCTTTCAGAGATGTATGATGGCTATATTCTCTGACATGATTGGAAATAACGTCGAAGTGTTCATGGATGACTTCTCCGTCTTTGGACACTCATATGATGAATGTTTGAATAATCTGAGCGCCGTACTCAAAAGATGCGTGGAAACTAATTTGGTGCTCAATTGGGAGAAATGTCATTTTATGGTGCGTGAAGGCATTATCCTTGGGCATAAGGTCTCTAGCAAGGGTCTGGAGGTGGACAAGGCCAAGGTGGGAGTCATTGAAAATCTTCCCCCACCTAATTCTGTGAAAGGAATCCGTAGTTTTCTTGGTCATGCGGGTTTTTATCGGCGATTCATCAAGGACTTTTCAAAGATATCTAAGCCGTTGTGCAATTTGCTTGAGAAAGATGTGCCTTTCAAATTTGATGATGAATGTTTGGCAGCATTCGAGACTCTCAAGAAGAGTTTGATCACTGCACCAGTTATTACAGCACCAGATTGGACAGAACCATTTGAGATGATGTGTGATGCGAGTGATTATGCGGTAGGTGCAGTTCTGGGACAGCACAAGAAAAATCTCTTTCATGTGGTCTACTATGCGAGTAAGACCTTAAATGGTGCCCAATTGAACTACACCACTACTGAGAAGGAGCTTTTGGCTATAGTATTTGGTTTTGAGAAATTTCGATCTTATCTGCTTGGTACGAAAGTAACAGTATTCACTGATCATGCAGCTATTCGCTATCTGGTTTCTAAGAAGGATTCAAAGCCGAGACTCATTCGTTGGGTGCTTTTACTTCAGGAATTTGAGTTAGAGATCAAAGATAGAAAAGGTACTGAGAATCAAGTAGCTGACCATCTCTCTAGGTTGGAGAATCCCGATTCTAATTCACAAGATAGGACGTTAATCAATGAATCTTTTTCGGATGAGCAGTTGTTTGCAATTCAGGAGGAAGAACCATGGTTTGCAGATATTGTAAACTATCTCGTCAGCAATATAATGCCTCCTAAATTGACATCCGCTCAAAAGAAGAAGTTTCTGCATGAGGTGAAGTGGTATATGTGGGATGAACCATATTTGTTTAGACAGGGAGCTGACCAGATCATCAGGAGATGTATCCCGTTCTGTGAGACGGAGGGGATATTACGAGACTGTCATTCCACGGTTTATGGTGGACACTATGGTGGTGAGAAAACGGCAGCTCGTATTCTGCAAGCAGGTTTTTTCTGGCCTACTTTGTTCAAGGATGCTCATCAGTTTATTTTAAGGTGTGATCGTTGCCAAAGAGTGGGAAATTTGTCAAGGAAGGATGAAATTCCATTAAATGTGATGCTTGAAGTCGAGGTCTTTGATGTATGGGGAATCGATTTCATGGGGCCTTTTATCTCGTCTTGCAATAATCAGTACATCTTGTTGGCAGTCGATTATGTCTCAAAATGGGTCGAAGTTAAAGCTTTACCGACAAATGATGCAAAGGTAGTGCTAAATTTTCTTCATAAGCAAATTTTCACAAGGTTTGGAACACCTCGGGTAATCATAAGTGATGAAGGATTGCATTTTTGCAACCGTAAGTTCACTTCTATGATGCAGCGTTATAATGTGAATCATCGAGTAGCTACTGCCTATCATCCGCAAACAAATGGTCAAGCGGAAGTGTCTAACAGAGAGATAAAGCGCATTCTAGAGAAGGTTGTTTGTCCATCAAGGAAGGATTGGTCTTTAAAGCTCGATGAAGCTGTTTGGGCTTACAGAACAGCATACAAAACTCCACTTGGGATGTCACCGTTTCAGTTGGTGTACGGTAAGGGATGTCATCTACCTGTGGAGCTTGAGCATAAGGCCTACTGGGCATTGAAGAAGTTGAACCTGGATTTAGATGCAGCTGGTAAGAAAAGAATGCTTCAGCTTAATGAACTTGATGAATTTCAACTTCAAGCGTACGAAAATAACAAAATGTATAAGGAAAAGGTGAAGAGGTGGCACGATAGGAAGCTACATCCAAAGTTATTTGTGCCAGGGCAACAAGTTCTCTTATTCAACTCTCGGCTCCGACTTTTTCCTGGGAAGTTCAAATCAAGGTGGTCTGGACCTTTTATTGTCAAAACTGTGTTTCCACATGGAGCGGTGGAAATTTTTGAGAATGATTCGGACCAAGCATTCAAGGTTAAAGGTCAGCGGTTGAAGCACTACTATGGGGACATGGCAAACCGAGAAGTGGTTAGTGCCATTTTGTTGACTACTTGAGAAGGGTACGAAACGTCAAGCTAATGACGAAAAAGAAGCGCTGCGTGGGAGGCAACCCATGAATTGTCGTTATAGGAACCCTTAGAAGTTAATAACCTATCCAAAAACACAAAAAAATCAGAAAACAGGGGCTGAAAAAAAAATTTCCAGTTAAAATTGCGTTAGGGACTGCTTTTCGAGGCCTTGGAGCTGATATCCAGTGGCCAGTTTTTGGGGAGGACTCCGTATACCCGCCGCCTGATACTCCACCCACTGAGGGTGATGATGATGATGACTCCGAGTAGGTATACCCTGTGTTCCTTTCTACTACTTTCACTGAGGACAGTGAAGATTTTTAGTTTGGGGGTGGTAGTTAAGGAATATTGTGTGTGTGCATTTAGTTGCATATTCATGATAGTTTAGTTCATATAGTTGCATAATTTATGCCATATAGTTTTTTTTTATGAATGTCATGTAGCTCATGCATTTACCATGATCCCTTTTGCAATGATTTATCGACTGAATTGTGATATTGATGCGAGTGTAGTGATAACATTAAAGTGATATTAAGTTGTGTAGGTTGATATGCATGCTAGAAATAATTGTAAGTCCACTAAGTCTTAGAGAATGCGTAAGGGCTAGATTGTTGTTATGATTTGGTTGTTTTCAAGGTCAATCTGCTTATTATGCTTAGAATTCGATTATAGGTTCTTAGTGATAAAGGCATGAAAAAGAAAAAAAATTTGGAGAAAAAAATATGGAAGTTGTTGCTAGTTGTGGCTAGGCGTCAAATGGCTAGTAGCCGGCTCGCATATGGTGCGAGTAGTCTAGGGTTGAGCAAGATGGAGCGAAACGCACTTGCTCGGAAGTTAAAAAAAAAAATTGCATAATTGATCAAGAGTGGGCTCTTTGGTATTCGAGTTATTAAGTTCTTAGGGGACTTTGTGCCTAGTGACCTAAGGCTTTTAGAATCTGGGATCCGCTAACCTAACGCTCGTTACATGGATATCATTGTATAAGTCTTTTATGGACCTCACTCATTGCACGGTCAAATAAGCATTTGAGTTGTAAATAAAAAGCACGATTCCGTAGTAAGCTCCAGAGTTCTTGTAGTGTTGTATATCACTTTGTGCCTAGAATTTTTTATTCTTTGTATAATCGTAGGATTGCCTTGAGGATAGTCTAGTCATAGTAATTGGTCTAGTTCCGAAGCATATCTGTTAAGCATTTGCACACACCACGTTTCTGGCTGTATGTCCGTTTGCATGAGTTTATTGATCTTTAGTTGTCTAACTGCATTCGTTGGGATGTGGAAATTTGGTTGATTAATTGTAGTAAGGGGGATCGCTGTATTTTCATATAGATTGCATTCATGCATGTTTTTATTTATTTTTGAGTCTGTGACGCTTGAGGACAAACATCGATTTAAGTTTGGGGGTGTGATAAATGGCATTTTATACCACTTAGAGCGTCTTAAAATGGCTTAAATTGGTGTCTTGAAATCAAGTATTTTGTGTATTTGATGCGTTTTTCTAGTGTTTATGCATTTCAGGGTTTTAGTTGCATTTCGGGGGAGGAATCATCAAGAATAAGCCTTGGCATGTGTTCACCATTGCGAGAGGAAAGAAACGGGCAGATTACGGCGAAGAAACGGAGCGAAATCAGAATTTTTCCAGAAGAGGTCTGAGCGCCCGCTCAGCATTGCTGAGCGGCCGCGCAGCAAGCTGAGCGCCCGCTCAGCTATGCTGAGCGGCCGCGCAGGGTCGGGAAAAAAGACAAATTATTTTAGGACTTCTATTTCTGTTTGGTTTCCACTTCTATGTAATCTGAGTTTTATGGGACTATTATATAAGTAGATTTGAGACGTTTTTTACAAGTGTGGAAAAAAGAAGATTGTGTTTTTACGCAAGGATCGAAGGAGATAAGGAAGAAGACCGATTTAGCACACCGCAACGAAGAGGAAGCATATATTCTTGTGATTCTTGTTTCGTTGTAACGTTGGATGCTAGTTTTCTTGCTTTGAACTTATTTACTCTTGTGACGTACTCTGTTTTAATATAATTAGCTTAGTTATTATTTTCTTGTGTTTGTTTATCATGATTTCATATGAACCCATGATGACGATAAGTGCTATTATGGGCTAATCGTGATCATGGGGTTGCAACGGATTTATTATGGAATTCTTTAGTTAATTGTTTAATACTTTAGTGTGTGATGATTGCATGATATCTAGTATTGGTTGTGCGTATTCGTCTTATGTGCGTCGCGAACATATAAGATAGGGTGTTAATCTCTTGTGAAGCGACGGTGGATCTTGAGATTTAGAACTTGCCATGCTAGCATAGGTTCATGTACGTTGTGCATGATTAGTGGGTAACTCTAACAGTTTTATTTGCCCTATGTAATCAAAAGGAATAACTTGTGCTTAAATCGTTGTGTTGTCAATTTCTGTAGACATATGGGAACTCAACATAATTGATGACTATTCAACTTCTATCTTAATTGTGGATGCTTGGTAGAATGGTATTAGTACAATGAAAGTTGGCTTTTATCAGTTTCGTGTTATTCGATTAATATCATCACTGTCACAAGCTAAAGGTAATAACAATGGCTATAGAAGGAAGTAATAATGAAGTTGTGATCTCATGAGTGTTTTATTATTGATAAATTGAAGTGTTAGTTAAGTGATTAATTAAGTAGTTAATTATAGTTAATATTTAATCAACAATTTTAAGTGTTAGTGTCTTAACATTGAGAAGTAATCATACATTGATGAGTGAGTTTAATTAGACAATAATTTAGTCTGAGTCTCTGAGGGAACGAACTAGAAAGTATTCTATATTACTTGCGAACGCGTATACTTGCATGAATATTAGCGCGTGTTTTCGCCCTATCACTGGCATAGAATATTATTGTATACTGTGTTAACTTAGATCTTCCTTTGTCAGTTAATCTTCACCACTGATCTTGCACGCCTCAAGATGCCTTTTGTAGACTTGTCAATCCAACTGATTGGATTGTTTTTTGATTGTTAATCTTGGATAATGAACTGGTCTGCACTTTGTACTTTGAGTTTTACCTCGAGATCTGCAGTTTGATATACAGAGAACTTGACATCTCAATATGTATATTGGCTTATCGAGATCTCTCATTACTCTATAGTTGCTTTGACTTGTAGAGGTATCTGAGTTCTCTATAAGAGAATTTAGCTTGTCAAGATCTCTCCACTTCATGTATTCACATTGGATTATAGATATCTCTGAGTTCTCTAGTGACTAATTGACTTGTCGATAACTCAAAGTTCTCTAGTGATATTTGACTTGTCGATATCTCGGAGTTCTCTAGTGATATTTGACTTGTCGATAACTCTGAGTTCTCTAGTAAAGAAAAGACTTGTCGATATCTCCAATCTTCATGTCTCCAATTTGGCTTGTCGATATCTCTGAGTTCTCTAATAGCTTTCCTGACTTCTCTATAAGTCATTCTGGAGTTCTCGGATGACTACTCTATAACACTAAATCTGTGACTTGTAGAGATCTTGACTTTGAGAACATTTTTCTTAAAATAGATTTATTCAACTCCAAGCTTCTTCATAATTCTTCTGAGGCATGATCTTCTTGATCTTCTTCCCGATAGAATTCTTAGGCTTGATACTGTTTAAAGAAAAAGACTTCAGTCTGCTCTTTGAAATTTTTACAGACTTTAAATGTTATAATACAAAATGCAAACTAAGATTACAATACAACTTACTTAGGGTTGTCAATTTGAGTTAGTCTTGTTATTTTCCAGGCATGTCTTGCACAACAATGTCCCTCAATTTGTGAGAATATTTCTTAACACAAACTCATGTCTGTTAACAAGACTAATCCCAAGTTATAATGGAAAATAAGATTAATACATAAAAACTGACATAATTACAGCTTTTTTACATTAGGAGATTTATAGAGTTTAAATAGTTACAAGCATTAGGTAAAGACTGCTTTTGCTTCTGCTTCTTCTTTAATGAGATCCTTTAGGTAAACAAGAATTTCAAGTTCTTCTATGATATGTCTCCCACTTAGAGCTTCTACAAGTATAAGTTTTTCTGGCTTTGGATAACCATTTAGCAAATCAATCCTAAATCTTGTGAATTTGCCAGCTTTAATGTTTAGAAACTTTCCATCCTTAGAGATTCTTCTCATTCCTTTTTCCTTGAGTTCTTCTGATATTTTTATGTACATTTCAATCTCCTCATCATACTTCCTTATCTTCTCCTCATATTCAGCTTCATTCCTTGCTCTTCTTTCCTCCCTTTCAATCAACCACTCAGCCAAAACAAATCTCCATGCTCTTGTAACAGTATCCTTATCCTTCTGTAAACTTATCACTCTCTTGATCTCTGTGGGAGAGAGAGAGTTTATTAAGTTGCACCCTAGAAATGTGAAGGATCCATCTTCATAGTAGATTCTTACTTCCCTTAGAGATACAACCCAGACTCTAACTATTTCCTCAGCTAGTTGTTGAAAATAATCTTCATATATGATGCACCACTTCAAAGGTAGAAAATCATTCTGCTTGAAATAATCCAGATGGCCCTTTCAGTAACTTGTACTTTTTCAGCATCCTTAGATTTCTTAGGTTTTCTCCCAATAGTCTTGTAGTGAGTTTTAAGTGAAGGCTTGTCATAAGGTAAGTTTGTGATTTTCTCGAGAGATGTTTTGGTTGAGGTGATAGGTATTTTTAGGAAGGTGTTAGCATTTTGTTTGTATAGGAATTTTGTCTTAGAGGTTAGAGGTGGTTTTGTGATTGAGTTTGTTGGCTTTGAAGGTTGAGCTAGAGTTGTTTGGATTTTAAGGGTTTGTTGTGGTTTTGAGCCATCATGCCTTTGCTTGCTTCTCTTTTCCCCTCTCTTTTTTTTGTCACCATCCTTCTTCTCATCCTCCTTTTTCTCTTCATGTTTGTTGTCCTTACTGCCAGTTGCTTTAGAATATTGACTTGGATTTGATCCAGAAGGTTTTTATTTGTCATCCTTCTGCTCATCATCACCCTTGTCATTTCTTAGATTGTATTGAGTGTTTGGCAACATGGTGTCAGCATTTACAAGATATCTGTTTAAGATCTTTATCATCTCAACATCCTCATGCTTCTTGCTCCTTTTGTACTTTAGATCAGACTACAAAGTCATGATCAGCCTCATTTTGATCTGATACAGTGTTTAGAAACAAGGAGATGTCTAGTTTGATTGGTTGTTGGAAATACATAGACTACTCCTTTATTTGGATATAGATAGGCTTCAGGAAAAGCTGTTATCTGTGCCTTTTTGAGCTCATGGAGAAGTTGAGGGTCCTCTGGAATAACTGGATTCACTCTGTCAATCATTACATCCAGTTCAGATGCTCTTAAGGTTTGAAGATTTAAAAAAGTCACCTAAAGACACCTGTCTACACCAACATCATTAATGTTTACAACAATCCTTTTCTCCAAGAAGTCATCAATTTTCACAACCACTGCCCTAATGAAGTTGATGTTCTTGGCCAAAGATTTCTTGTAGGTCACATAGTTGTTTTGAAGAGATATTCTTAGTACTGCAAGAAGTTCACTGAATTCCTGATCTTGATTTGGTCCTTCTGCAGCCTTTAGAAGTCTTTCTTTTCCTACAACAACTTGAGAAGAGCTTTGACCAACCTGAATAGGCTCTTTAGATTTTACTTGAGAAGAGATTTGACCAACCTGAATAGGCTCTTTAGATTTTGCTTTAGCATCCCTAGATTGTTGAATCCTAGCCTCAATCTCCCCCTTAGTCTTGGTGACAGGCATGAGTAGGGGAGTTGGTAATTCTGGCCTTATTTGTTCAGGTATAGAGGGTAAGGGTATGTTGAGCTTCCCCATGATGGCCCCCAAAATAACATATTTCTGTATTTGGAGATTCTTGTGAGAGTCCACCTGGGTCTGGATATCTGATTGTCGACTTTTGACTAGAGAAGTCAAGGCTTGAACTTGAGCATTTAGAGAGACATTGGAGGTCTGCAAGTCTGAGACTTGTTGTTGAAGAGATTGAATTTGAAGATTTGTAGAGGTTGAGACAGGTTGATGTGAACTTGTAGAAGTTGAGGTGCCAAAAGTGGCTTCCACAGCTTGTCTGATGCCATCCATAAGCAATGTAGGAAGGCTCATATATGTATTGGTAAAGCTGGTCCAACTTGATCTTTACATCATTTGAATTAGTGATTTGCTGTTGGACCACTTCATGAAGAGCCATGAAGGATTGTTTGAGATTTTTGAACTCCTTTTCAATAATAGTCAGATCCATCCTTGCCATTTGATCAGCAAAATGTTTGAATTTAGAAGTGATCTTGACTTGTGATGGTATGATCTCATCCATCTTCTCTTTCACCAATTTCCTGATTTTGTCTTCATGACCAACCATCTTGAGTTCTAGTGCTTTTCCAAAGAGGTGGAAAGATTTGAGTTGAGCCTTGGAAACCTCATTAATGGCATCATAAAATTCACTAGGAGTCAGTGCTTTAGCATTGCTGCCCAAAATTGTCAGATAATCTTCCCTGAACTTAGCTATAACACCCTCCATCTCCAGATTGTAGTCCTTGTTCAGCCAAGCATCACAGTTGCCATCCTGTTCAGCTTCATCAACAATTTTTTCTTGTTGTTCTTGGACATATGTTTGATAGAAGAGCATAATGGCTTGATAGTCCTTGTTAGACATATCAGATGTCAGCAACTGTTGAGAAATTTCGGCAAGTCCTATAAGCTGATCTAACCTGAACTCTTCAAGATTTAATTAAGGTGCAGCTTCTTGGAGCCAGTTAGAGACAAGATGTGGTTTTTGAGGTTGTGAGGTTTATGGTTGTTGTGAGGGATCAGAACCACATGTGACAGAAGTCACAATTTGACTCACAGTAGGTATTGTGGTTATGACAAGTTATTATTCCACACTTGTTATGGGAACCTCAATTTAATTGGAGGGGATTTGACTGGGTTACTGTCATGTACACCAGTCTCAAACCCTTATTTGTCTTGCACCACACTATCACCTGAATGTGCTATACTTGCCTCCTCCATGACAGGATCATTGGCAATTATACTCCCAACTTCAATTGTCAAGGCAATCTCATCCAGGGTTTTGAGGGGAGTTGTTCCTGGAACAGGAACCTCCGGTTGAATTGGAGAGGATTTAGATAGCTCCCCCTCAGGAGTACTACCCTCAAACCTAACAGCTTGTGAGGGCTGATTTATACATGAAGGTGCATTTATAATATCCATGGGGTCTTCAGTGAAAACTAATGAATCCCCCATGGTTTTGATGATGTCATCAAGGTCTACCCCAGCTAGTAGCCTCTCACCATCTGATTGTAATTTCTGGGTGGTGAGCAAGGTTTCTTGAACTAAGTCACTTGAATGAGCTTGCACTTGAGGAATGGATTCAAGTACTGTATGTGAAGAAGAAATTTGTGAGATTAAGAGTTGTTGTTCAGAAGTGAGTGTTGGCAGCTCCCCCTGAATGGATGATGGAACTTCAATAGATGTGCTCTCACTGTATGTGCCATCCTTATTTCTTCTACCATACACTTGAATTTGATCAAGTGTTGGCTATGCAGACTCTTTATAGGGTTCATTGGGGAGAATGCTCTTTTCAATAGAAATACCATGTTGAGAGGATGCTTCTAGAGTCTGTTTAGGCCCCATTTTTACAACTGCATCCTTTTGGGAGGATGCAGAGGTGGCTTGAGTGGTCAACACATTTTTCTTAGCCTTCTTTGTCCTTTTGACCAATGGTGACTCAGGTTCTGTATGCTCCTCACCACTCTCATTCATAGCAATTAAGGTTATCTCCTTTCTCTTCTTTTTACTCACTTCACCCTTTGGAGAGGATGAATTGTTTCCTAGCTTCTAATGATTGTGAAGAAATAGGCTCAACATGGGTAAGTTCCTATGGGTGTGCCTGTGTTTGTGCTTCCACAGGCTCATGAACCATTGTTGTACTAGGTTGACTGGAACTGGTTCTCATGTCTGGCATAGAATAAGGGTAGGTCTTAAATCTTTCAATTATGAAAGGTGTTAACTTAAGACCCACTGGAACCTTATTCTTAGTAAGAAGTGATCTAAATAGAATTTTGGACACTTGCTTACAGTTGCCAATCAATGACATATTGACTCCTTCAAGCATATGTATGTCATTGACTTTATGGTTTAAAGCATAAATAATGAATCTAGGAAGAAAGATTTCCTTACCCCTTGACTCCAATGGCATTGTTAGCCTGGTGCTCAACTCCTCCAGTATGTAGTGTCCTATATTGATCTGTTTGTTGTGAGCCATTGAGTAGACCAGCTTCTGGGCAACACTAGATATGTTGTCAAATCCTGACTTCCTGCAAGTGAAAGCCCTTATCACTGAATCAAACAGGAAGGATCATTCTCTCCTCAGGTGCTTCTTGTTCATACTTGACAGATTGATCTTCTCAGAATAATTGATGAAGTCCATGAATTCATACAGCTCATCCTGAATTGGAGCCTCCACCAGCTTGTCAGTAGGAATTCATAATGCCATATTGACATCATCCTTAAAGATCTCCACCTGTTTTTTAGGTCCCAATATGTTTATAGAAGGGGGGGTGAATACAAACTTTACCGTTTAATCGAATTTAATGCGGAATAAAAAGGTGAAACAAAATTCAAGTTTAATAATACTATTATTAAACTTGAAAGGTGTTACAATAACGGTATTGTTTACAAGGGATTAATCTTAAATAAATTATCACAAATCTAGAATAAATTCAACCTGATCTTTTTCTATTTTTGCAATAAAAAGATCAAATGCTAGAAGCAATTTGAGATAAGTTCTGGGGATTTTGATCCGCTAGATAGTTACATAAGAACAAGAGAATGATTCCTAATGGTTTGGATTTAACTTTAATGACTAGAAATTAATGAACTTGAAATGCAGTTGAGAGATAAAATATTTTGCAGCCGCTGCTTCTTTTGTTCTTGAGTTGGTTGAAATGTATTGAATGATTGTTTTGAATGTCTGCTGTTGTTATCTTTTAATAATTCAATCAACAGAGATCAAATGAACTGGCAAGTCATCGGTGAGACAATCTGTTGAACTAGCAAGACAATCGGCATGACAATCCGTTGAACTAGCAAGACAATCACTTGTACTAGCAAGACAATCGGTGAAACAATCATTTGAACTAGCAAGACAATCCCATAGCTGGTAGAACTTTCGGTATGACAATCGATTTGAACTAGTATGACTTTCGGTATGACAATTGATTGTCATACTGGTTCAATTGATTTCCATGCTAAATTAATATTGAATATAAATTCAAAATCAATTCTGAAAATTTATATTATTAATTCAGAATTAATTAATCAATTAATTCAATTAATCAATAAATTAATCTTTGCAGATATAATTTATTTTCTTAATTAAATTATATGACTTAATTAATTAATAGAGAATTAATACTACTCTTGAACACCAACCACTCTTCTGAAAATCTTCTGAAAATTACTGAAAATTATGAATCAATTCCACCACTTCAATGTTGACACTCGATGTACTATCTGGTTCATGAGTGACTAACTTCCGTGACATTTCTTCATGTCTTGACTTTGATAACTTGATTTTCTTCAGATTAAATCCTTGTAATTGTTTGATACCCTGACAAGATCTCTGTCACTTGATTAAATCCACAATCTTGATTTATATCACTGAGGCTTGATCAATTTCTTGAACTTCTTCCAGTGAAGTAATTCCTCAAGTCTATAGATGAACATTGTTTATGAATCCTTTGACATATGTTACTTTGAGAGATCTCTTTGACGGTAGATCCACTATTTACTTGTTACATTCTTATTTGAGTTGAGTTAAATCCTCGAATAAACAAATAGGCTATGACATATGCCTTTCAATCTCCCCCTATTTGTTTGTTAGACAATAACAACAAATACCTAGAGGATAACTCAACTAACAAATAAGAAAAAGATGTAAACAAAAATGCAAAGTAAATAGCAGAATAGTTCTGGATTATATTTAACATTTTCCAGATTCCAAATAGATGTTCCTCTAGACTGAACATATCTTCAAGTAGTTTCATCTTCATTTCCTTGGTTCTTCAAATCTCTGCCTGATAATACTTCTCAGTCTTGAAGTAATTATCAGCAGCTTCTTTTGTACAACCACATTTCCTGTTGAGAAGCGCATATCTCTCTTGCTTCCCCCCTATGAGAATCAACTGCTTAAAAGAGATCACCTTCGTTTACCACATCTCCCATACAATAGGATCTGCAGATAAAAACCAATGGTACTCCCCTTTTGGAAAACAACTTCTTCTCTTATGAAGAATAGTGATGAACCAAACCACTTCTTCTGATTACTAGGAAATCACCTTGTGTTTACCACCTCTCCCGTACAGTAGGATCCGTAGTTACAAACAACAATAGTGTGGTGAAGTGTACATGTGCTTTACCTTTTTCTTTTTCTTTCCACCTTGCTATTTCTCCCCCTTAGTTGAGGAATCCTCCAAACTATTACTTAAGCTTTTATCTCCCCCTTAGAGTAGTTTCTCTTTCTTCCTCACTGTGAGTGTGTGATTTTGTTTAGTGTACCTCACACGTGTTTCACTCTTCTCTCCACTCGTGTTTACACTCATTCTCACAAGTGTATCACTCCTCTCATAGCTCCAAAATCCAGCTGTACCTGTAAGGAAAATCACCTTAGCCATCCTTAAGGAGGTTACAGGTGGTGCAATAGGAGTTCGTAAATCCCCATCCTTGTAAAACTCATCAGATGAATCTGAGTCATAATCTACAAGTTGCTAGTTTCCCTTTTAGAGTTCCAGATTTGAACTCTGGGAAGGTAACAATGATCTAAGGAATTTAGCATAAAGATCAAAGTTCCCTTCTAATGTCCGTGAAGACATTTCCTTGTGACTCATCAGGTAATATCTGAATCATTGTCAACAAGTTGCCGATCTGTGCCTATGTTAGATCCACTATCCGCAGATGCATCCAGAGGATTTAAGCCTGGGGAGGTAGACACTGACCACTAACATATGGCTATTGGATCAATATCCTCTCCTAACACCTGTAAAGGCAATTGGTCCATTAAAGAACCTTGAACAATCGAATCTGACCGTAAAATGGTCGAAACTCTTGTTTCTGTCAACTCCTCCTTTGTGTGTGTAACCTTTCCTTGTGCATCTAGAATTGTTTATGTTTGAGGTGGTGACACTACATCGGATACCCTGGCCGACAGGAAAATTTCAATAGACGCACCCTGTTGAGAGGATGAATCTAGTAAATGTTTTTGTGCCTCTTCATCCATTACATCTTTTTGAGAAGATGTATGGGGGCTAGCAGTTGTCTCGGTTTAAATACTACTCATCTTTGTAGGAGACAGAGCTGCTGGGTTGACTTTAGAACCTTCCTTATGTGGTGCACTAAGGCACTATCTCCCTCACGCTCATTCATACTTCATTTTAGTGGTAAGCGAGTGTTGGTTGGTCCTGTTTCTGTGTTTGTCTTTACAGTCTGGGATAAAAGTTATGGGTTTTAAACCTCATGACTGTCAATGAAAGAAGGCCATTGGAGGTTGAACCTGTATCACAGAACATATGGCAATAGAGATAAAATGTACTTGAGATCTATAATGAATGAAAATTATACATTTAATCTTTTGAGAGAAATGATGTACAATAGTGATCTCATAAGATTTTAATGAACTAAGAAATCACTAATGTAGAAAGAAGTTTGATTTTCTCCTAAAACTGTTCCAGTGCACAATTCTGTTTGTAGACCAACATATAACATTATCAATATATCACTGCACATATAAAACAATATGTTTGTGCCTAGTGATAAGAGAGTTATTAATATGACGACTCTACTAGTTCATATTAACTGTAACTTCAGTTAGAGTGCCATACCATGTCCTTGACAATTTCTTGAGTAGTACACTAGTTCATACCAACCTGAAGTGAGATTGTGAAGAAGAGATTGCATAGTCCAATAGATCTGCAATTGCAAAGTCCATGAACTGTGGTGCATTGACTTCTTTTTTTGACTCACCAACCAGTAGTGCACTTGTACACATCTTCAATGATAACATTTCCAGCATGCAAACAGCCATATATCTCAGTTAAACCTTTGCTGTTATCTCCAAAGGTAACCACTGGGCCAACTTTCTCAACCACATTTGATAGCAGGGCTCTATCTACGGTCATATGTCTTGACGATCCGCTGTCAAGAATCCACACTGTCAGTTCCACCTATTTAATGCCCTGCAATACAAATGGATTAGACCTTCTTCGGAACCCAAACTTTGTTGGGTCCGACATACTTGTAGAATTGGCCTTTATCAGGCAAAACAACATTCTTAACTTGTATGTTCTAAACTTTTTCAACGACTGGATATTTGACCTTGTAAACAGCCTTAACAAATTTCTGTTTAGGCTTAGGCACAAATATCTCCTTTCTAGACTTAGGAGGACTAGCAGTCTTAGACCTATTATGCTTCCTATTATTCACATGCTGACGAGGAGTAGTCTTATCACTAGAAACATGCTTACCATTAAAATAAGCATACATCAAATTAAAAGCACAAGACATACAATTAGGAACACCACATACTTTATAAGAGGGATTAACAATAGGCAAATTATGGATGGTAGACATGGCATTTTTGTTATCTAACTCATGTGCGTCTGAGTTAGTCTCAGTTGCTTTCACAACTTTGACTGGAACTTTCGACACACTTGGTTTGGAAACAACCTTCTCATTAGAATGATCTTCAGCACGTATTACTTCTTGAATAATAAAGGAGGTCTCATCAAATGGTTCAGCAATTGATTCTTTATGGAGGGGTTTATCAACAGCCTTAAGCATATGTGGTACTTCCCTACCTTTAGCACATACATGAGGAGGGGATTTTATGCCTAATTCTCCAATAGCAACATTGTAATCAAAGCCTATTCCAGATGTTTGATTAATAGCTTGCTTATTGTAGAACTCTTTAGCCTTCGAACAAGAATTAAAGTAAGCTTTAACCTTAGTCTCAAGACTGGTGATCTTGTCTTTGAGAATAGTTTCGAGTTGTCTATAACAGTTAACTCTATTCTCTAGAAAAGATACTTGTTCTTTTAAATTGTCTTGATTAATGTGCACAAGTTTTAATTCATTGACCTCTTTCTCAAGGTCCTTGACCTGTTGAATTAACATTTCATTATCACGACGAACACAATCTAAGGAACCTCCTAGATGATAAACTAATTCAGCATCAGTAAATTTTACCTCTATTCTTGACGATGAAGTATTTCCATCAATAGCCATAAGAGCAAGTTTCCCAACTTCTTCATCTTCACTATTAGTATCATCCCAGCTTCTTCCCTTTGCCAGGTAAGCTCTTTCAGATTTACTCTTCTGATTTGAATCATTAGAGTTCTTCCTTACTTGCTTTGGCTTCCTGCATTCTGTGGCAAAGTGTCCCAACTCATTGCAGTTAAAGCATTGAATGGTGCTCTGATCAACCATCCCTGTTTTGTAACCACCACTGCTGGTGTTAGAGGATGAAGATCCACCATTCTGGAATCTGTTGTAGTTGGACTTGTACTTAAACTTGGGATTCCTCTTGAATCTGACATTGGAGAATCTCTTGACAATCAGGGCCATTGACTCATCTTCCAATTGCTCCATCTCTTCCAAGGAGTAAAAATCATCACCAGATTGATTTGTAGTAGGAGGATCAAATTCTGCTACTATCACATTTTCCTCAGCCTTGGAAGACTGTACCATTCTCTCTGACTGTTGAGATTGTTGTTGTTGTTGTTGTGGTTCTTGTTGTTATTCTTCATCTACTAGAGCAGTTGATGTGCTGACCACTCTACCTTTCCTGTAGACTTCCTTCTTCTGAATATGCTCCAACTCATAGGTTTTTAACACACCATAGAGCCTTTCCAAAGAAATCTCACTCAGATCTCTCGCTTCTCTTATGGCATTGATTCTATGTTCAAGATGAGTTGGCAGTGTTAAAAGGAACTTTTTGTAGACCTCCCTGATTGAATAATATTTTCCATTTATGTTCAGGTTGTTGATCAATGCATTGTACCTCTTAAACACTTCAGTAATTCCTTCTCCTGGATTGGATTTAAAATGTTCATACTCAGAGGTTAGGATCTTTAACTTGTTCTCCCTAACTTCCTCTATGCCTTCATTAATCACCTCAATAGTTTCCCAGATGTGTTTGGAATTTTTACAGTTCATCACATGTCTGTTCATCAAGGGATCAAGGGAATCAACTAAAATTAATTGAAGGCTGGCATCCAAGGAGGCTTCTTCCTTTTCAGCAGGAGAAAAATCATCAGGATCTTTTACATAGGTTCTAGCTATGGTAATTACAACATCATCTTCTATTACCTCTGGTTCAATAACCATCGGAATTTTTGGACCTTCTTTAACTCGTCCAGATATTTGGGATTTGCAACTTATAAGAACAAGAGCATCTTCTTCTTCCACATAATATAATTTTCTTTATCAAACAGTGGAATTTTAACGGTTCCAACTTTTTGTGAAGTCTTTATGAATTTTTGAATAAATAAAAATTCAGGGAGTTGAAAAATCACAAAAGTCTAGGATCTTGATTTGTTCGTTAATCAGAAAGCTCTGATACCAATGGTTAGGTCTCAATATGTTTGTAAAAGGGGGTTGAATACAAATTTTACTGTTTAATCAAATTTAATGTGGAATAAAAAGGTGAAACAAAATTCAAGTTAAATAAAACTATTATTAAACTTGAAAGGTGTTACAACAACAGTATCGTTTACAAGGGAATAATCTCAAATAAATTATCACAAATCTAGAATAAATTCGACATTAACTTTTTCTATTTTTGCAATAAAAAGATCAAATGCTGGAAGCAATTTGAGATTAAGTTCTAGGGATTTTGATCAACTATATAGTTACACAAGAACAAGAGAATGATTCCTAGTGGTTTGAATTTAACTTTAATGACTAGAAATTAATGAACTTGAAATGCAGTTGAGAAATAAAATATTTTGCGGCTGCTGCTTCTTTTGTTCTTGAGTTGGTTGAAATGTATTGAATGATTGTTTTGAATGTCTGCTGCTGTTGTCTTTTAATAATTTAATAAACAGAGATCAAATGAACTGGCAAGATAACCGGTGAGACAATCTGTTGAACTAGCAAGACAATCGGCATGACAATCTGTTGGAAGAGCAAGACAATCAATTGTACTAGAAAGACAATCGGTGAGACAATCATTTGAACTAGCAAGACAATCCCATAGCTGGTAGAACTTTCGGTATGACAATCGATTTCAACTAGTATGACTTTCGGTATGACAATTGATTGTCATACTGGTTCAATTGATTGCAATGCTGAATTAATATTGAATCTAAATTCAAAATCAATTCTAAAAATTCGTAATATTAATTCAGAATTAATTAATCAATTAATTCAATTAATCAATAAATTAATCTTTGCATATATAATTTATTTTCTTAATTAAATTATATGACTTAATTAATTAATAGAGAATTAATACTACTCTTGAACAACAACTACTCTTCTAAAAATCTTCTGAAAATCTTCTGAAAATCACTGAAAATTATGAATCAATTCCACCACTTCAATGTTGACACTCGATGTACTGTCTGGTTCATGAGTGACTAACTTCCGTGACGTTTCTTCATGTCTTGACATTGATAACTTGATTTTCTTCAGATTAAATCCCTATAATTGTTCGATACCCTGACAAGATCTCTGTCACTTGATTAAATCCACAATCTTGATTTATATCATTGAGGCTTGATCAATTTCTTGAACTTCTTCCAGTGAAGTAATTCCTCAAGTCTGTAGATGAACATTGTTTCTGAATCCTTTGACAGATGTTACTTTGAGAGACCTCTTTGACGGTAGATCCACTATTTACTTGTTACGTTCTTATTTGAGTTGAGTTAAATCCTCGAATAAACAAATAGGCTATGACATATGTCTTTCACTGTCGGCCCTTGATTATGCAGTTTATTATAATTGATACAGCCTGGTTCTCATGCACAATTGTCCTTGTTACTGCTGTGTTCCAAAAGTCTCCTAACACATCCAATTAAAGCATTGGATTAGCAGTAAGAGCCCCTACAAAGTAGGTCTCAGACAAGAACTTGACAAAACATCTGAAAGTTTCAGGTGCTTGGTTTGCATCTAAAACTACAAGGAAGTTAGTCTCCTTTGGGATGAAGGGTACAATATTGTTGGCTGCCATTGTTATGAGTATGATGTTTAGTGGGTAAGAAAAATTAGTGAGAAAGGAGTTGAAACGAGAGAGAAATCGGTTTTGGATTGAAAATATGTATCGAGATTTCTGAGTATTTATAGTAAAAGCAATTGACTTGTCGAGAACTCAAAAATAGACGTTTGGAATATACTTATCGAGAAGTCATTTTGAGATATGAAAAACATATCGATAATTCATTTTATTTATTCTTGTAAAGAACTAAAAATAGACTTATCGAGATGTCAAATAAATACCTAGTTTGTCCAAAATGGACTGAATTGTTTCCAATTTTTATTTGAATAAATTCAAAATAAAATCAGAATAAATTTGCCAAAAATATTTTAGTAAAATAATTTATTAAATTATTTCAGTTCTGAGTTATTGATAAGTCTAAAAGTTATACTTCTAGAGAACTCTGTGAGTTAACACTACTAGAGAACTCTACAATGACTTATCGATAAATCATAATAAAGCTTATCGAGAAGTCACCCGAGAAGTCAGTAAATTGACTTATCGAGAACTCATTCGAGAAGTCTTAAAATGACTTGTCGATAAGTCAATTAGACTTATCGAGAACTCAGTTCTCTATATACTTTTGATCACTTTGATTATGCCTTGTGTTAATTCTACATATTAAGAATGTAAATTAACAGCTAGATAGTTTTCTTAGAATTTTGAAAAATTTCAAGCTGAATTTTTGTTTTTGAAAAATAAATATCCAGAGATTTCTGAAATATTTATAATTCATATTTTAATTAATTTCCAATTAAATCAATTTAATTTTAATTTACTAGAAATTAATCTGCTGTAAAATATTAGCTAAGTTCTTGCCTTAGGATGAAGAATTAAGCATTCCAATTTCACCTACAAGTCTAGTGAAAGATACTTCATCCAAAGGTTTAGTAAAAATATCAGCTAATTGTTTTTCTGTTGGAACAAAAATGAGCTCAAGGTACCATTTGTAGCATGTTCTCTAATAAAATGGTACCTTACATCATTGTGCTTTGTTCTAGAATGATTAACTGGATTAGCCACTATAGATATAGCACATAACACTAGTATTGTCACACATAATTGGAATTTTGTGTAACACTAGGTAATAGTCCATTAGCTGATTTCTAATCCAAAGCACTTGAGCATAACAACTTCCTACAACTATGTATTCAGCCTCTATTATAGAAGTTGACACAAATTGTTGTTTCTTGCTATACCAGGATACAAGTCTTTGTCCAAGAAATTGACAGCTTTTACTTGTACTCTTTCTGTCAACCCTGCATCCAGCAAAATTTGCATCTGTGTAGCCAACAGCTTCAAAACCAGTTCCCTTAGGATACCATAATCCCAAGTTTGGAGTCCCCTTCAAGTATCTGAAAATCCTCTTTACAGCCATCAAATGTGATTCTTTTGGATTAGCTTGAAATCTTACACACAAACATGTAGCAAACATGATGTCTGGTCTACTTGCAATTAAGTAAAGCAATGATCCAATCATCCCTCTATAGCTTGAAATATCTACACTTTTACCCTTTTTATCTTCATCCAACTTTGTTTCTGTAGACATAGGTGTAGATGCAGGTGAACAATCAACCATACCAAACTTTTTTAATAAATCTTTGACATACTTAGTTTGGCTGATGAAGATCCCATCACTTCTTTGACTGACTTGAATTCCAAAAAAGTAACTTAATTCCCCCATCATACTCATTTCATATCACTCTGCATAAGCCTGGAGAATCTTTGACAAAGCTTTTCATTTGTAGAACCAAAGATGATATCATCCACATAAATCTGAACTAGGATCATATCATCACCATGCTTCTTGTAGAAGAGAGTATTGTCTATAGTGCCTTTAGTAAAACCATGTTTAAGTAAGAATTCTGACAATGTATCATACCGAGCTCTAGGTGCCTGCTTTAGTCCATATAGAGCCTTGAGTAACTTGTACACATAAATCTGGAAATTCTGGATCTTCAAAGCCAAATGGCGGTTGCACATAAACTTCTTCTTCTAGCTCACCATTTAGGAAGACACTCTTGACACCCATTTGATACACTTTGAAATTTAAAAGTGCATCAAATGTTAGAAAAATCTTTATTGCCCCAAGTCTTGCAACTGGAGCAAAAGTTTCATCATAATCAATTCCTTCCTCCCGTGAGTAGCCTTTTGCAACCTTTCCTTATTTCTGGTAACTATACGATTTTCATCCATCTTATTCCTGAACACCCATTTTGTTTCAATTACACTTTTGTTCTTTGGTGTAAGAACTAACTCCCAAACTTTATTTCATTCAAACTGATTCAGTTCTTTCTGCATGGCAGATATTCAATCAGAATCCATTAGAGCTTCTTCAGTTTTCTTAGGCTCTACTTGAGACCGAAAGCATGCATGTAGGCACTCATTATAGTTGCACTTTTAGTTCTCACACCAGCAGTTGGATCACCAATAATTGCTTCTCTAGTGTGACTTCTATCTCACTTCCTTGTGTGAGTTTGTTGACTTGTGCCTCCATCATTTCTTCATCATTGGTATGACTTGTAGATTCTTCTTATATCCCCCCCTGAGTTTGTGCTATCAAATTCAGGTGTTTGAGATGAGCTTCCAATTCCATGATTTTCTTGTTCAGTAATCTTTTCATTCATCATCTGTTGTGCATTGACTTCATCTTCTTTATCAGAATCACTGTTAATGTTGAGGTTTTCAAATGCAAGGGCTTCAGCTTCATTATCATCAAGGCATTCCAATCCTGGACACCTATCATCATCAAAAGTCACATCTGTGCTTTCCATGATCTTCTATTGATCAATTACATAGACCTTATAGGCAGTTCTTTCCAATGAATATCCCAGAAAAATTGTTTCAAAAACCTTTGAGTCAAATTTTCCCACATATTCAGAGTTGTCTTTCAAAATGTAACACTTACTTCCAAACACATGAAGATGCTTTACAGTAGGTTTTCTCTTAGACATGATTGAGTAAGGTGTTTTTCCATGTACCTTGTTAATGAGATATTTATTTTGAGTATAACATGCAGAGTTAACAGCTTCTTCCCAAAGACTTGTTGGCAACTTGGCATCTTGCAACATTATCCTAGCAGCTTCTACCAATGTTCTATTCTTTCTTTCAACTACCCCATTTTGTTGAGGTGTTCTAGCAGCTTAGAATTCTTGAACAATGCCTTTGCTTTTGCAGAACTCACTCAATATTGCATTCCTGAATTCTATTCCATTATCACTTCTCAATCTCTTTAAACAATTATGATCTTCAACCTATTTTTCTATCTTCTTGATCTGCTCAATTATGATGTGTGGAGTTTCATCTTTAGAGTGCATAAATTCTACCCAAGTGTATCTTGAGAAATCATCCACCATCACAAGTGCATATTTGTTTCTTGAAATTGATAAGACATTTATTGGTTCAAACAAGTCCATGTGAATAAGTTGCAATGGTGCACTTATGGAATTCACAATTTTTGTCTTTGTTATGGATAAGAAATCAAGGTTATTACTTGCTGTATTTAATACTAAGATTCGGGAGCTCAAGGCCTTTAATGGCTGCTCTCGTGTTTCGTGGCTCAATCTGCCTTTACGAGATGCCTACGTATCTCTGTGAATTAGAGAATCAAGCCAAAAAACGTAGTTCTGATTGGTGGGGGTGAGACCCCTTATATAGATGTGGGAGTCCTCGAATTGGACTTGGTATAGGAGACTTGGTGGATAAGCCTCTGAATTAGGATAGACTTAGGAGTCCTAGGAAGTAGGAAGCTGATTCCTTATCTTTTTAGGTCCCCTTGAGGCTAATCTCTAAGGATTTATATCCTCATCGGGACTCTTTTCAACATCTGATTTCTCCCTTATTAATTAATTACGAAATTAATTAATAATCAGGGCTTTTGGGCCTTTTTTATTTCATCAGACCTGATCTGGTCCATCAGGCTCAACTTTTCTGGTCTGAGTATCATATATCTTTTTATTGGGCCTGGCAGCCCACAGTTTGTACAATTAATGCAGTATTTAATTATACAAACATAATTTATTTATCCCTATCATTTGCCCCCCAACTTTTGGGAAACATTGATTAGGTTTCGCAGAAGTTAAGTCTATTTGTTCCCTTACAGGGTTTCGTTTTTCCGTAAAGTGTGGAGCGACCTACACATTCACAACGAATTTTTCCTTTTATTCAGGAATTATCTTAATTTCCAGGAATTTTTCCCTTATTTCCGGGATTTTTCCCTTAATTTCTGGATTTTTCCCTTAATTTCTGGGATTTATCCTAATTTTTCTGGATTTTCCCTTAATTTCTGGGATCTATCCCTTAATTTCTGGGATTTTATCCTTTAATTTTCTGGATTTATTCCTTATTTATGATAATATTAACATTTTTCAGAAATTATTTAAGGAATTTCCTTATTTTTCTGGATTTTTTCCCTAATTTCTGGGATTTATCCCTAAATTTCTGGCTTAAAATGGATCAGAATGCATGCAAAATCGACCAGGATGCAGCCAAAATCGATCAGGATGCAACCAAATCGATCAGGATTCCTGATCGATTTAGCTCAGGATCTTACACTCTAGTCGACGAAATTCCTGATCGATTTCGATCAGGATTCCTGATCGAATTAGCTCAGGATCTTATACTCTGGTCGACGAAATTCCTGATCGATTTCGATCAGGACGCTGATCGAATTAAGTGACTTTTGACCAGTCTGATCGAATAGCATATCGATCAGAACTTTCTTCTATGTCGATCAGGACTCTGATCGATCTTAACGTTTTTCTTCCTTCTTGCTCGACTGAGGAATCGGTCAGGATCTTTTCCGGATCGATCAGGACTCTGATCGAACTTATGGGATTTCTTCCCTTCTGTTCGAATGAGTTATCGATCAGGATCCTTTTTGCGTCGATCAGGACTCTGATCGATCTTAGGGGATTTCTACCCTCCTGTTCGAATAAGATATCGATTAGGACTCTCTTTTGCATCGATCAGGACTCTGATCGAACTTAGGGGATTTCTTCCCTCCTGCTCGAATAAGATATCGATCAGGACTCTCTTTTGCATCGATCAGGACTCTGATCGAACTTAGGGGATTTCTTCCCTCCTGCTCGAATAAGATATCGATCAGGACTCTCTTTTGCATCGATCAGGACTCTGATCGAACCATATTAAGGTTCTGGTCGATTTTTGACTTTTTAAATTCCACAGGAGCTTCTAGATTGTTCCTGATAATTCTTGTAGACGGGCCTTTAGGTTGGGCCTGTCTGAATGGGCCTAGAAACGCCTCGTATTCCGAGCTTTTTCGCCTATATAAGTGTAGTGTGAAGTGAGGATCCTCACTTCACTTCTCATTTCTCATTTTCTCCCATAAACTTCTCTAGAGTTCTCCCTTTGAGTAGGCGATTTCCGGCGAGCTCACAGCCACCGTAGCTTCCACCGTTTTTCAAGCATTTCTGGGTTTCAAGCTTTTAAACGAAGCACATCAATGGCGGACCGCGACTTGGCTCGTTTGCAGAAGATGAATGTCTCTAAGAGAGGTACAAACATTCAAATTCAATCTCCATATACTTCTCTCATTGACATGATTAACTCGAGAGGTGATGAATATCCTTCTCTATCTGAGTTAGATTCGTATAATCATGGTAACACTTTTCATGAGTTAGATGGTAGAATAGAATCTATGAACACCCTGTACAGACTTCCACCCCACCTTAGGATCACTCCAGCCGCCCCTGGGGATAGGACTTGTAATTGGGAGGGGGATACCCTGTTCGTTTATCGAGGAGCCCTGACCGCAGGTCTTAGGTTCCCATTCCACGAATTTATTCCTCGTTTATTAGCCGATGTACAAATCAACCCTTGTCAACTCCCTCCCAACGCCTGGAGGAATATTATCTGTTTTATGGTCCTTTGTCTCAGGAATAACTTCCCTCTTTCCGTAGCTGTCTTTAGGAAAGTTTTCCAATTCTATAATAGCTCCATGAGTCAACCGGGATGGGTTTTAATTCGCCAACGACCCAAAGTTCCCCATATCTTTGATAGTAACTCTATAGTCGAGAACAATCCTAAATGGAGGGATGAGTTTGTGAGGCTGACCTGGGCTGGGGGTGATTGGGCCACACTCTTCCGTAGGCCATTTTGCAAGGTATCAGATGGTAGTCCTGGTAGTATCAGATTGGCTGATGAGGAGGAGGTGGCCTACCAGGCCTTAATTTCAGATGATGGGAAAACGGATACCTGGACCCTTTTAGAGGAGTTTTCCTTGAAGAAAGTTGGTCTCTCCCAGGCCAGTGATAAGGGTAAATTTATACCTGCGTAATTATTTTTCCTTCTCTTTAATCGCACTTTTTCTTTTTTTCTGGATTTTAATGTTCCTTCTACTTTTCCTTTCAGCTTGCGAGGCCATCAATAATGTTAACAGGCCTAAGGAGGGGGAGTCAGGCCGTCAGAAAAGGGCCAAGCTAAACAGGGACCCTAGGAGCAAACCTGACGGTCCTTCTTTTCTTAAGCCCCACGTCCCGGTGGTCGAGCTGGGGGACGATGTGGATCCTCCACTTAAGGCACATTCCTTCAGGCCTAACTGGGGCTTCAGGAGGAGCGATACGGTGGTTGGATCCACCAAACACGCTAAAGATTGGTCTTATCACTCCGTCACTCCCCATGACTTTACTGACATTGTTACGGGGAGTGATATTGAGACTATTGAGCTTCTGGGTTCTCAAGCCCAAGCTGCGGTAATTTTCTTTCTCTCCTTCTTTGAATCCCAACTTTCTTGTATTCCAAAGAACTTGTGCTAACTCATACATATTTCTTTGCAGAGTAATACCTACTTCCAGGCGGCCCTCCATCAGGCTAGGTCCTGGAAGGGTAACTCAGATGGGTTTGAGAAAGAGATGAAGAAATGGGAGGAGAGAGCCAAGGTCCTGGAGAAGAAGCTGGACACGAAGAAAGAGGAGCTGGCTCAGGCTCATTCCGAGCTGGTGAAACTTAGGAGCGATAAGGATAAGCTCATCGATGACTACATGGATTCTGACAAGTTTAAGAATCTCATGGAGATTCATGATGAGGGTCTTTATTCCCTACAGTTTACTCAGGGATGGGACGCGGCCGTGAAGGCGGTTTCTGAGAAGTACCCGGGCTTAGTCGACCCTAAGGACTTTATAAGTCCTGAGCAGGCTGAGTCGGAGGACAGCATAGATGCCCTCTTTAACTCCCCTCAGCCAGATGATCGCATCTTGGATCCTAACACTGCTTCTCCTCCCGCTTCTCCTGCGAAGGACGCTGAAGGCGCTGATAAGGAGAAAGAGAATGAAGGCTCCCATATGGAGGAGTAGTTTTTCTATTCTGTAATTTGATCCTTAATTTATGTCTGGACTTTTGTTTGTATCAGATCTTATTACCCTCCGGGGTTATTTTATATGCTTCTTTCCTTATTCGCATTTTTCTCCTTTATCTTTCTGATACTTTAATATGCATTCAAGCTTGAACTAATTGGCCACACCAGTGTTATCACAACTCAAACATCCATAGGTTGAAATAATTTCGATTTCTTCAGTTTGAAGTCTGGTTTTTCAAAACCTTACATAGCATGGGTTCGACCCTAATCAATAATAACTAGACAATGTAAATTCTACTGGAATATAAAATCCTATGCAAGCAAAGCTTCCAGGTGCTTTTAAACCTACTTGTCACAATGACAAGTGAGAATCGTACTTCGCCTATCTTACACGTAGTAAACCTTCAGGTTTTGTGCGTGCCAGGTCCTCGGGACTTCAAAACCATCCATAGTCTCGAGCTTGTAGGTTCCTCTACCTTGAACACTCTTGACTCTGTACGGCCCTTCCCAATTTGGGGCAAGCTTCCCTTTTTGTCCTACACCAGATGCTTCTATCTTCCTCAAGACTAGATCGCCTTGTTTAAAAAACCTTTCTTTAACCCTTAAGTTGTAGTAGAATGAAGCTTTTTTCTGATATTCTACTATCTTTGCATGTGCTTTATCTCGCACTTCATCAATTAAATCCAGGGCTAATCTCTGCCCCTCCTCATTTTCTTTCTCATCGAAAGCCTGAATCCTTGGAGAGGAATGTGATATCTCCACAGGAACTACTGCTTCCGCCCCATATGCCAACATGAAAGGAGTTGCATCTGTCGTGACTCTACAGGTAGTCCTATAAGCCCATAATATGGGAAGTATCTCATCTACCCAATTATTTCTCGACTTTTCGATCCTCTTCTTTAGTCCATCCAGGATTATCCGATTTGCTACTTCCGCTTGCCCATTGGCTTGCGGGTGAGCCACAGAGGTGAATCGTAACTCAATTTCATTTTCTTCACAATACTTCTTGAATTCCTCATTGTTGAATTGCGTTCCATTGTCAGTGACGAGGATACGGGGAATTCCATATCGGCACATAATGTTTTCCCACAGGAATTGTGCAACCTGCTTAGTTGTGATTTTGGCCAAAGGTTTGGCTTCGATCCACTTGGTGAAATAATCAATGGCTACAATCAGAAACTTCCTTTGTGCTGTGGCCATAGGAAAAGGCCCTAGAATATCCATCCCCCACATAGCAAAGGGAATAGGTGAGTTGATAGAGGTCAACATCTCGGGGGGTTGTCTGGCGACTGGTGCATGCTTCTGACAACGATCACACTTCTTTACATATTCTTTGGCATCAGCCATCATTTCTGGCCAATAGAAGCCTAAACGAGTTATCTTATGAGCCAAGGCCCTGCCCCCCAAGTGTTGCCCACAAATGCCTTCATGCACTTCCTCAAGAGCCAAGCGTGCCTCATCGGGCCTGAGACACCTCAAGTAAGGAACCACGAAAGATCTTTTATATAGAATCCCATCTATCAAAGAGTACCTTAGTGCTCGAACAGTTAACTTCCGTGCCTCAATTGTATCGCTTGGCAACCAACCGGTCTGAATGTGAGCCTTGATGGGATCAATCCATGACGTCCCCAAGCCTACGGGAGCCACAAGCTTAACATCTATGCTTCGTGTCTTCAAAACACGGAAGTACACACTTCCTGAACTTTCTTCAATCTCAGATGAAGCAAACTTTGATAGCGCATCTGCTTTAGCATTTTCTTCCCTTGGAATATGTTCAACATGGCATTCATTAAATTGGGTCATCACAGCCCTTACTAGGCGAACATACTTTGCCATCGTATCATCCCTTGCTTCAAATTCTCCCTTTACCTGGGATATGATCAACTTCGAGTCCCCACGGACCTTTAAGTTTTTGACTCTAAGTGTCCCAGCTAGACCAAGGCCAGCAATCAGGGCTTCATACTCTGCCTCATTGTTTGTGGTTGGGAAGTCTAGCTTCATGGCATACTCAATTAAGAATCCATCAGGGCTTTGCAAAACCAACCCTGCTCCACTGGAATTTATTTTTGATGCTCCATCAAAATAGAGAACCCAATATTCTTTCTCCTTGTCCCCATTGTCGACTCCCTTGTCTTGAGGTGTGGTATCTTCCTGCCCCCCGACTTCTTGGTTGGGTATGGTACATTCCACCACGAAGTCAGCTAGTGCCTGGGCTTTTATGGCCATACGTGGCTTATACTTGAGATCGAACTCTCCCAACTCTATTGCCCACTTAATTAGTCTCCCACTTGCCTTGGGACTGTGAATGATATTTCTCAGTGGCTGATTTGTTAGCGCTTCAATTTGGTGAGCTTGAAAATAAGGACGCAGCTTTCTTGAAGCCATCACCAAGGCTAAAGCGAATTTCTCAATGGCTGAATAATTCAACTCAGCACCATGCAAAATTTTGCTGACATAGTATACGGGTTTCTGGACTTTCAGTTCCTCCTTAACCAACACCGCGCTCAAGGCGCTTTCTGAAACAGCCAAGTACAAGAATAAAACTTCACCCAGAACTGGCTTGGCCAACAACGGGGCCTGGCCCATATACTTCTTTAACTCTTCAAATGCCTTCTGATTTTCCTCACTCCATACAAAGTCTTTAATGTTCTTTAATGACTTGAAGAATGACAAGCACTTGTCTCCTGACTTGGAGATGAATCGTCCTAGCGCAGCAACCCTTCCTGTGAGTTTCTGAACATCCTTGACAGTTTTTGGGGGTTCCATGTCCAGGATTGCCTTTATTTTATCGGGGTTAGCCTCAATTCCCCTCTTTGAGACCATCAATCCCAAGAATTTTCCAGATCCTACTCCGAAAGCACACTTCGTGGGATTCAACATCATCTTGTGGTACCTCAGGACCTCAAAAGCTTCCCTCAAATGGGTTATATGATCAGTCTTTACTAGACTCTTGACTAGCATGTCATCAACATAGACTTCCATAGTCTTCCCAATAAGATCCTTAAAAATTTTATTCACCAACCTTTGATAGGTGGCTCCTGCATTCTTGAGACCAAACGCCATAACAAGATAACAATAAACACCAAAGTCAGTGATAAATGATACCTTTGGAATGTCATCCTTATGCATTTTGATCTGGTTGTATCCGCTAAACCCATCCATGAAACTCAGCATCTCATGTCCAGCGGTGGCATCAATCAAAGTATCAATTCTAGGCAGCGGAAAATAGTCTTTGGGGCATGCATCATTCAGGTCGGTGAAGTCTATACACATCCTCCACTTTCCATTAGCCTTCTTCACCATTACAGGGTTTGCTAACCACTCCGGAAATTGAATCTCCTCAATGAAACCAGCCTCTAAGAGCTTTTCCACTTCCTGCTTTATAGCCTCTTGTCTTTCCGGGGCAAAATTTCTTTTCTTTTGTTTCACTGTCTTCCGACTTGGATCCACGTTTAGCTTGTGAGTAATTAACTCCGGGTCTATGCCTGGCATATCAGCTGCTGACCATGCAAACACATCACTATTTTCTTGCAAAAATTTCACTAACTTCCCTCTAAGGGGCTCCTCTAATGTGGCTCCAATGAAAGTCATCCTCTCAGGATTCTTGGGATCTAAAGGAACCGAAACCAATTCTTCTGCTGGCCTTCCTCTATTCTCATCATTTTCTCGAACATCCATATCTTCAATAGGAAGAACCTGCCCCCCGACTCCATCTGCCCTCAAAGAGGCCACATAACAGCTTCTAGCCATTTTTTGATCTCCTCTCTCTTCTCCAATCCCGTTTCGGGTGGGAAACTTCATGACTGAATGGTAGGAAGAGGGGACTGCCTTGAAGGCATGTATCCCTGTTCTCCCCATGATAGCATTATAAGTTGAACTAGCCTTTACCACTACGAAATCCAGCATCTGCGTTGCTTGCCTTGGCTCCGTACCTATGGTGGTTGGCAACTTGATTATCCCTTCCACAGGACATTCTACTCCAGCAAATCCATATATCGGCATATCGGTTGGTGTTAACTGGGAGTCGTTATACCCCATCCTTAGAAAGGTGTCGTGGAGCAAGATATCCACAGAAGCACCATTATCCACAAGGACCCTCTTAACCGGGCTATTTCCTATTATTGGTGTTATGACCAGCGGGTCGTCATGGGGAAACTTCACACCCTCTAGGTCGGAATCATCAAAAGCCAATGTTACTTCTGTCCTGGCCCTCTTCGGGGCTTCTCCAACAATATGCATAACCTCTCTAGTATATGCCTTTCTGGAATTTTTGGACAATCCAGCAGCAGTTGGACCTCCAAAGATCGTGTTTATCACAGGCCCTTGAGGTCTCGGCCCTCCATAAATGGTGTTTATAACTGGTCCTCTAGGTTGGGGATTCCGCCCCTGATCATCTTGGTCCCTCCTACGATCTTCAAAGTTCTTCCTTCCATTATTATTTCTGTCCCCTCCATCTCCAGTATACTTATTCAATCTTCCTTTTCGAATCAAAAACTCAATTTCATCTTTCAATTGCCTACACTCATCGGTGTCATGGCCAACATCTTTGTGAAACCTGCAATACTTGCCCCTATCTAGCTTGGCGGGATCAGCCTTCAAGGGCTTAGGCCAGCGAATATCTCTGTCTTTCTCAATCTCCATCAAAATCTGACTTCTGGGAGCATTCAGCTTAGCGTATTCAGTGAACTTTTGCCCAGGTCCTCCCTTCTTGGGGGTTGAATCAGGGTTTTGTTCGGTTCTAGGATA
This sequence comes from Apium graveolens, assembly GCF_009905375.1. Lineage (NCBI taxonomy): Eukaryota > Viridiplantae > Streptophyta > Magnoliopsida > Apiales > Apiaceae > Apium > Apium graveolens. Next base: position 80,002,046 of record NC_133656.1, read on the forward strand.
TTTGTCCTTAGCGATATACTCCAAATCAGTTTTTCGTTTCTTGCCTCCAGTGGGCTCATTACTTACTACGGTCTTCCTCATACTTTCTTCAACCTTGATATATTTCCCTGCCCTCTCTTGGAGCTGCAACATGCTCTCAGGGGGTCGTTTGGCCAAAGACATCTTAAAAAACTCATCCCTAGTTCCTTGTTGCAATGCTATCATGGCTACCTTATCATCAAGATCTGGGACTTTTAAAGCCTCCTTTGTAAAACGATTCAGGTAATCTCTTAAGGATTCCTTAGCTCCTTGCACAAGACTCATAAGAGATGCTGAACTTTTCTCATGGACTCTTCCACTGATGAATTGCTTAATAAAAGCCTGACTTAGTTCTCTGAATGATCCAATAGAATTTGGGGGTAGGCGACTGTACCATCTTTGAGCCATACCCGACAGGGTTTGAGGGAAGGCCCGACATTTTATAGCATCATTCACGGGTTGCAGCAGCAGTGCATTAGAGAATGTCCTAACATGATTAGCGGGGTCTCCCGTGCCATCATAGGCTTTGATAGTGGGCATCTTGAATTTTCTTGAGATATGGGCATTCATTATCTCTTCTGTGAAGGGTGGAGTTGGATCATCAGGATCTCCAAGGGGAAGGAGATTGCTTGGATCAGTTCTTGGGACAGCAGCCCTTCTTCTTACCGGACCATCCAGGTCTATGATAGGAGGAAGATTTCTCCCCCTAGGAGGTATGTTGGATCTGGTGGCTTGGTGAGCCTCCAAATCACGTCTCAGCCTTTGGATTTCAGCCTCATGAGCCCTGATCTTTTCCTGCACTTCTTGGGGATTCGCCCCTGGGGTGCCTTGGGGGCGTTGCCTTCCATCGGCCATTGGCTCTTTTCCAGGACGCCTCCTTCTCGGGGCCACTTCATCATCCGAAGATTCGGAGTCTCTCTCAGTGTATGGACCAGAAAATTCCCGATCCTCAGGGATAGGATCCAAACCTCGTATATAGGGGGGCGACCGCCCTCGTGCTTTGCTTCGCCCGGCATATCCACTTCCTCCAACCTCAGGGTGAAGGGGCATCCCATAAGGGGGGTTAGTAGTAACAATAGTTGAATATTCATACCCGACGGGTCGAGAATTCACAGGTATATGTATTTGTTGAACTTGAGGATTCGTACCTTGAATAATCGGGGGAGTTGTCCCTTGTGGCTGAGGATGAGTTGCCCCTGTCTGGGCTTCCCCCTGAGTAGATGCATAAGTTGAATGGGGAGGAACCTCCACGGTTGATGAAATCACCTGGGTTGTCCCTGATGGTGTTCCCTCCTCCAGAGTGCTGGTTGTTCTCCGTGTTCTCACAATGGTTGTTGTTGCGTTGTTCCCACAGACGGCGCCAAATGTTATGGATAAGAAATCAAGGTTATTACTTGCTGTATTTAATACTAAGATTCGGGAGCTCAAGGCCTTTAATGGCTGCTCTCGTGTTTCGTGGCTCAATCTGCCTTTACGAGATGCCTACGTATCTCTGTGAATTAGAGAATCAAGCCAAAAAACGTAGTTCTGATTGGTGGGGGTGAGACCCCTTATATAGATGTGGGAGTCCTCGAATTGGACTTGGTATAGGAGACTTGGTGGATAAGCCTCTGAATTAGGATAGACTTAGGAGTCCTAGGAAGTAGGAAGCTGATTCCTTATCTTTTTAGGTCCCCTTGAGGCTAATCTCTAAGGATTTATATCCTCATCGGGACTCTTTTCAACATCTGATTTCTCCCTTATTAATTAATTACGAAATTAATTAATAATCAGGGCTTTTGGGCCTTTTTTATTTCATCAGACCTGATCTGGTCCATCAGGCTCAACTTTTCTGGTCTGAGTATCATATATCTTTTTATTGGGCCTGGCAGCCCACAGTTTGTACAATTAATGCAGTATTTAATTATACAAACATAATTTATTTATCCCTATCAGTCTTGTGACTTGATCTTTTCATTTTTCCTTTCTGACAAGCTTCACAAACTTCAATTTGAGCAAACTCTAGTTTTAGCATGTCTCTCACTAACTCTTTCTTGACCAAGGTGTTGATTGCCTTGATGTTCAGATGTGAGAGTTTCTTATGCCATAAGTTGCTTTTCTCTATAGATGCCTTAGTGTAGAAGCAGTAAATACCACCCTCATTTGTTAAGTCCAAGTCTACAACATACAAGCTTCCTTTCCTTGCTCCTTTTAGAGCAACTTCATTGGTTTTCTTGCTGATGAAAATACATTCTTCTTTGTCAAATAAAACTTTAAAACCTTTGTCTGCGAACTGTCTGACACCGAGAAGATTTACTTCAAGACCATCTACCAATGCTACATCATCAATGACAATATTTCCAGAAACAATCTTGCCATATCCCATTGTGAATCATTTATTGTTGTCTCCAAAGGTCACCAAGGGGCCAGCCTTCTCCTCAAATTATGATAGCAGGGCCTTATCACCTATCATATGTCTGGAACATCCACTGTCTATGATCCATATGACTTTATTCATTTTGCCCTGCACATAATGAGTTTTAAGTGTGTTTAGTAACCCAAACAGTGTTGGGAACTTTCTTCTTGTTAACTGATTTAGCAGAAGTAGAATGAGTTATTTTAGATAAAATAGAATTCATTGACTGTTGTGCATTTTCCCTGTCTGTTGTAGACCCAATTTTTGTTTCTTTGAGGTCTACTCTCAGCTTGTGGCGATTTTTTATCACTTTCAAGTTGCAAGGGATGCAATCAAAGTTGTCACAGAATGAGTAGGGATCATTTGCATCTGCTTCATTGTATTTGCAGGCTCCTTCAACTGGCTTGCTAACAACCTTTTTACAAAGCTGAGTTAGGTGATTCACAGAGCCATATTTCTCACATTTATTTCTTGGAGCATCTGCAATATAAGCAAAATTGTTGCTTTTGTTTATCCCAGTCTTCCCATTTCTATTTTTCTTCTTCTTTCTTGCATCTGCAGCTTTTGTTTCTTTGACAAGTGTCTTGGAACCTTGGTTGTCCATGAGCTTCTCTTCGGCTTTGGAAGATTGAGTTGCTTCTGCATTTTTCTTCTCATTATCTTCATCAGCAATTTCTTGCTTTATAATCAACTCTTCTTCACTGAAGTTAACTTCACATGCCTTGAACATAGGTGAAACAACCTTTTTCAGCATAGCTGGAATAGTTTCATTTTCTGTTACTTTTCCTTTGTCACCTATATCTTTCTTCTTGCTGTTCAAGGCATCATAATCAAGACCAATATTAATATTTACACATGGTTTGTTGTTCTCATGGTATTGTCCAACCAACTCAGATGCATTCTTGAAGGACTTTAACTTGACTTCATTCTTTTCCAGCTTCTCCCTTAACATTGCTTCAATCTCACTTGCACACTTGAGCTTGTTCTTTAGATATGCATTCTCTTGTCTCACAACTTCAAGCTCTACCAACAACAACTCAGTTTCTTGTTTCTCATTTATCTTTGTCAGTATGCTAACCTCTTCATTAGTAGTAACCATATTTGTATGAATATGAAACATTTATGTGCTCATCTTTTCTACAATTTCCTTATATTGACTCACATTTAAATCAATAGTGGTGAGAGTTTGTGCCTGTGATTTTGATGAGGATGACTCTCCTTGCTACAAAGCCATTAGTGTAAAATTTCCAACTTCCTCATCTTTATCATTATCAGAATCATCCCAACTCTTTCCCTTTGCAATATAGGCTTTGCTTTGTTGTTTCTTCAGAAGAGCTTCATACTTTGCTTCCGGTTCAAGATAAGCTTTGCATTTCTTTGCTTTCTTGGGTTTCCTGCATTCTGTTGCAAAATGGCCTAGCTCATCACAGTTATAGCACCTTATCTTTGATATATCAATAGATCCAGTTTTGTAACCATTTTTGCTATTAGATGTGTACTTCCCTTTTCCTTTCCAGCTGATGTCTTTGTTGAATGATTGTCCTTTACCCTTGAAGAATTTGGGCTTCTTTACTCTAATGTTAGAGAACTTTCTTTCCAAATAGTCCATTGACTGATTAAGCTCATCATCCGGGGTGTAGAACTCATCTTCTTCCAATTCTAGTATGACTTGTTCCTGTGAATCTTTGTTTTTTTTGCTCACTTGCTGAGGCAACTGGAGTCTCGGATCTTGGCTCATCATTAGAGGTCTGGCTTTCATTGACAATTAGAGCACTCGAACCATCGACAACATGCCCTTGACAAGCTCTTAATTATTTCCTTTGAATCATCTCTAATTCATATGTTTTTAAGATTCCATATAGAACCTCCATAGTTATTCTGCTTAAGTCTCTCCTTCTCTGATTGCTGAAATTTTCTATTCCAAATGATCATGGAGTGTAAGAAAAAACTTCAAGTTCACTTCCTCAGCTTCATAGTATTTGTCATGCAGTTGCAAGTCATTTATCAGTTTCTTAAACCTTTCAAACACATCAGTGATACTTTCTTTTGGCTTAGCCATGAAACTCTCATACTATAAAATCAATATCCTTCTTTGATTAGATCTAACTTCCTCAGTTCCTTCACAGAGTATTTCAATCTTTTCCCAGATATGCTTAGCAGTTTCACAGTTGATAATGTTGTTATACATTACATTGTCAAATGACTCTATCAAGATCAGCTGCAAGCCACTATCTAGGGAAACTTTTTCTTTCTCAGGCTCAGTATACTCTGAAGGGTCTTTAGGAGCATAATGAACTGGGATGATCATGTCTCTGTCTGCAGATTCCTCAACTCTAACCATAGGAGTGAAAGGCCCATTTTTGAGAATCTGAATGTATAGTGGATTAGCCATCCTGATAAACAGCAATATTTTCTTCTTCCATAAAGTGTAGTTAGTCTTATCAAAAGTAGGAATTTTGATGCTACTGATTTTCTGTGTATTCATTCTTCCAAGATCTTGAATCTGTTTACTTTCATATTTTGCTCTGATACCACTTGTTAGGTAATAAATCACACACACAGGGGGTGAATGTATTTTTGTGTTTTCCTGCTTTTCTTGAATATTTAAGGTGGTGAACAAAGTAAATTAAATCTTGTAGTGAAATATGTTAATACTGAAATTAAACAAGTATGAACAGTGGACACAGATCTTTCAAAACTCATTTAGTTTTATATTAAAATTAAGAATATTTTGCTACAAAATTTTTAGGCTCTTTGTTGATAAAGAGCTTAGCTTCTTCCTTGAGAGAATTATAAGATTTTTCTGATCTAAATTATTACATCTAACAAAGGACCAGTGTTAACTTTATATGATAGTTAACTGCTGGTTTACACAGTGTATAATAAGAGATTCTATTCACTTTAGTAAACTGTCACTAATCATTCCATTTTAGGAAAAGTATATCTTCCATTTCTGGCTTAGAATATCATTGCATACTGTGTTAACTTAGATCTTCCTTTGTTAGTTAATCTTCAGCACTGATCTTGCACGCCTCAAGCTGCCTTTTGTAGACTTGTCAATCCAACTGACTGGATTGTTTGTTGATTGTTAATCTTGGATATTGGACTGGTCTGCACTTTGTACTTTGAGTTTTACCTCGAGATCACCAGTTTGATATATAGAGAACTTGACATCTCGATAAGTATATTGGCTTATCGAGATCTTTCATTACTCTATAGTTGCTTTTACTTGTAGAGGTCTCTGAGTTCTCTATAAGAGAATTTAGCTTGTCGAGATCTTTCCACTTCATGTCTTCACGTTGGCTTATAGATATCTCCGAGTTCTCTATTGACTAATTGACTTGTCGATAACTCAGAGTTCTCTACTTATATTTGACTTGTCGATATCTCAGAGTTTTCTAGTGATATTTGACTTGTCGATAACTCTGAGTTCTCCAGTGAAGAAATGACTTGTCGATATCTCCAATCTTCATGTCTTCAATTTGTCTTGTCGATATCTCTGAGTTTTCTAGTAGCTTTCCTGACTTCTCTATAAGTCATTCTGGAGTTATCGAATGAATTCTTTATAACACTAAAACTGTGACTTGTAGAGATCTTGACTTAGAACATTTTTCTCAAAATAGATTTATTCAACTCCAAGCTTCTTCATAATTCTTCTGAGGCATGAACTTCTTGATCTTCTTCCAGATAGAATTCTTAGTGTCACGCCCCCAACTTAAACAGCAAATTAAATATAACTATTACAATATTATAAAAGAAGAATACACAACCAACTCCAAGATCTTACAGTTTAGGGTTTGGAACAGCCCAACACTACCAACTATTATATCTGATTAAAAGTACCGAGTCCTCACACAAACTATTATTACTTATTCTACCTGAGCTTGAACATAAGCTCAAACTATTCACTTTTAAATTATAAAAGTACACACATAGCCACATATTCACATATCATATATTAACACCAAATAACATCATATATACCATAATGCAACACTAGGCTTGGATGATCTCGACTCACATCTTAAGTCACTTGGTCGCTAAACTAGACAAGGTCTTCTAATTTTGGCTTCCTAACTCGTTGTGCCTTTCCTAAATTATCCAAAAACTATTGACCCTCACTTGTGCCTTTAGCTCTACTGACCTTATACCATCTTACAACTATTGTGGTCGACCTAATACTCACTTCTAAGTGTTCTAAAATTATGTGATAAGTGAAAGTGCTCACTGGTGCAAATTTCAGAATGACAACTATAGTTTCTTGAGTGCATTAGGCACTCTTAAACTACAAGTTTTCCTTCAAAACTTTTACACAAGACTCTCCTGACCTAAGGGCATCTCACAAACTTGATGTGGCTCAAGGGCCTGGCTTGGGCCTAAGCTAAAAGTCCAAGGTTCCCCTATTTTTCTGGGCAGAAAACGCCCTGACTTGAATTAACTTGTGACACATGGTTCTAACTCATATCCTATGAACTATGGTTGGAAAAACTTCTCTGACACTCCCTCTAACTAAGGCCCAATAGGGCCTAATGAGGGCCTACCCATGACATGGTCAAATCTTCCTATTTCTAAGTTGCAACAAAACTGTCCCCAGCTGGACAGATTTTGTTATTCTACTTGTGCACTTTACCAAAAGATATGCAAACCTCCAACCAACTCCTAAAACCTTTTATATACTCCCAATACTAACTTCTGGTGGCTTGGGCCTCAAAGTGCACATCAATGACATGGTCAAAACTCACTCTAAACCTCAGGGTACTAAACTGATTTTCTGCAGAAACTATAACTCTCATTTCTCCAAGGTTTTGACTTGACAAACTCAACTACCAACATCCCAATACTTAAACCAAGACTTATACATGGTAATCTACTGAACTAACTCCCTTATTATCAAAATAACCTTGGGTGAGATCATCCTTACCTAAGGTACAATTATGGCAAAACAAAAGAGATCACATTTGTCAACTCACCAATCATTAAGTTTTTGAAACCACAAGATATGCATTTTATAAAAGATAACCACGAATTATTACCATGCAACAAGAAGCATAAATCAATATTAACACATTATTCCTACTGAAATTAAGGCTCACTAAAAAAATCTTTTCAAATGATCAAAATCTTACAACATTCTAAGAGAAATCCACATGCATGCATGTCCTCGGGTTTTGCAAACCAAACAACACATTTTCTACATATATTCTACCATAAAATTGACATGCAATCCTAGAATGAGCTATACCTAGATGATCACTTAGCATGCAAGGAGTTTTATCAAATTTTCACCACAAAATTCAAGTCATTTTCACATAAACATGCAAAATTTGAGCAAAACAACAAGAATGATCTCAAGGACCATTCATTCGGCTCCCATATGGTCATGGCCGAATGAAATGGATGGGAATGGCCATTTAATCATCAAGGGTGTCCTTCTCAATACTTGGCGCTTATCCATTCCTTGTAGTCCTCTCAAAAACAACCCTAAACTCACAAGAATCAAGGTTGTATTTTGAGTTTCACTAAAACCTTTACATGCAACCTTTAAACTTAAACTTTCTACTCAAAACTCTTTGAAATATGAGTGATCATGGTATGGGAAGTAAAATTTACTTGTGTAAAGAGTAGAAGCTTGGTTGAGGAATGAAGAAAAAAAATGGGGAGGGGGGTTTCGGCTAAAAGCCGAGAGTGAGAGAGGGAGGAGGGAGGGAGGAGAAAGTGTGGTGGTGAGTAAAGTGAAATGATCATGTCTTTGCTTATTTTATAGTTTTTGTATTGGAAAAAGTGAGTGAAATTAGGAATTGACATGATTAGCCTTCCACTTGAACTTGGTTCAATTTGCATGCAAGGGTAAAGAAGGAAATTGGCTAGAAAAATAAGAGTTAGTGGGGTTGGAATTGTCCTCTTTGTCCTAGAAAAGAATGAGAGGGTGGTTTGCAGGCAAGGGCTTTCTTGTAATTTGCTAAATATGACATCTAAAATTTATAATGATTTATTTTTATAAAATAAAATACAAGTTCAAAAATTATAAAATTTATACCATAAAATAACTTGGATTTTTAGAGACTTTATAAAATCATTTTCAAAATTTATGAACAAAATACCTTTTAAAAGAAAAAATTTCCAAGGCTTAGAATATTCCTTATAAATCAAAAATAAAGAAATTAAATAAACTCTTGCTTTGAAAAATCATATACTACATAAAGAAAATTTATAATGCAGAAATTTACACTCACACAAACGTACAATCATTGAATATATTTTCATTCGGCTTTAATATTATACCAAATCCACAAATAATATTACACGAAGATACCGGTCGTAACATCCTCTCCCCCTTAAGGGATTCTGTCCCCAGAATCTAAGAGAACAGATGCGGATACCGGGAACGCATATCAGACTCTAACTCCCAAGTCGATTCTTCGACCTTAGGGTTCCTCCAAAGCACTTTCACTATCTTTACCGACTTATTCCAAAGACTCTTTACTTGCCAGTCGAGTATTTTAACCGGTTGCTCCACAAATGACAGGTCTGCCTGAATTTCTACAGGTTCATATTCTATCACATGGCTAGCGTCAGGATTGTACTTCTTAAGCAATGACACATGGAACACATTATGCACATGCTGATACTGAGGTGGTAAGGCCAACTCGTAGGCCACCTTTCCTACTTGACTCAAAATCTCAAAAGGACCTATGTATCTAGGTGCTAACTTCCCTTTCTTGCCAAATCTCTTCAACCCTTTTCTAGGTGACACCTTCAGCAACACAGCTTCGCCAATTTGGAATTGAACATCCTTACGCGCTGGATCTGTATACTTCCTCTGTCTATCTTGAGCAGCAAGCAACCTTTTCTGAATTAACTTGACTGTGTCATGCAACTGTTGTACCAATTCTGAGCCGAGAATTCTTCCTTCCCCTACTTCATCCCAATTTGTTGGTGATCTACATTTTCGCCCGTTCAAAGCTTCGTATGGTGGCATGCCGATACTGGAATGATAGCTGTTGTTATACGAGAATTCAATCAACGGCAAGTGGTCGTCCTAACTTCCTGCAAAATTGATTGCACAACTGCGCAACATGTCTTTAATTGTTTGAATTGTCCTTTCACTCTGGCCATCAGTCTGCGGGTGGTACGCTGTGCTCATATTCAACTTCGTGCCAAGACATTCCTGAAATTACTTCCAGAATCTCGAGTTAAAGCGGGGATCTCTGTCTGAAACTATTGATACGGGTACTCCATGCCCTAGTACGATTTCGCGCACATACAGATGAACCAACTTGTCCAGTGATGACTTCTCATTAATTGGAAGGAAATGCGCCGACTTTGTAAGACGATCAATTATAACCATATTGCGTCATGTCCGGCTTTCGTTCGCGGTAGACCTACTATAAAGTCCATAGCGATATTTTCCCATTTCCATTCTGGAATCTTCAAGGGCTGAATTAATCTGCTTGGCCATTGATGTTCTGCCTTCACTTTCTGACAAGTATAGCACTTCGCAACCCATTCTGCCACGTCTCACTTCATATTTGGCCACCAAAAGTTCTTCTTTAAGTCTCGATACATCTTGGTGCTTCCCGGGTGGATTGAAAATTTCGAATTGTGGGCTTCATGGAGGATCTCATTCTTTAATTCAAGTACATGAGGAATCCATATTCTGGATGAAAACCTTAGTATCCCTTGCTCATCCCTTTGAGTATTAATCTCCTCTCCAGATAACTGATTCTTCTCTTTCTCCATTACTTCTTCTTGACACTTCTTTATCTTTTCCACTAGTGTTGGCTGAAAGGTCATTGCACGACAAACTTCCTCGACTTTTCCATAAGCACAAAGTTCCAATTCCAATCTCTTGATCTCTTCAGACAATTCCTTTGGTCTTGCCATCATATTCAGTCTCTCCTTCCTACTCAGAGCATCGGCCACTACATTTTCCTTTCCAGGATGGTAATTTATCGAACAGTCATAGTCCTTGATCAATTCCAGCCATCTCCTCTGCCTCATATTGAGCTCTTTTGAGTAAAAATGTACTTTAAACTCTTGTGATCCGTGTAGATTTCACACTTCTCTCCGTAGAGGTAATGTCTCCAACTCTTAAGTGCGAACACTATGGCGGCTAGTTCCAAGTCATGCGTCGGGTACTTTAACTCATGCGGTTTCAACTGTCTTGATGCATATGCGATCACTTTACTGTGTTGCATCAACACACAACCCAAACCCTTATGTGAAGCATCGTTGAATATTACAAAGTTCCCTTGATCATCTGGAAGTACCAACACCGGAGTTGATACCAACTTCTGCTTCAATTCTTGAAAGCTATCTTTACATTCTGCACTCCATTCAAACTTTTGATTCTTTCTGGTTAACTTGGTCAATGGCGTGGCGATCTTCGAGAAATCCTTGAAGAATCTTCTATAGTATCCGGCCAATCCAAGAAAACTTCGCACTTCCGTAGGAGTCTTTGGCCTCTCCCAACTCATAACTGCCTCAATCTTTTCCGGATCCACTTTAACTCCCTCATTTCCAATGACATGCCCCAGAAATTGAACTTCCTTTAACCAAAACTCACATTTGGTAAACTTGGCATACAACTTCTCTTGTCGGAGTATCTCCAATGCTATCCAGAGGTGCTGCTTATGTTCTTCTTCCGACTTAGAATAAATAAGGATGTCATCAATAAATACCACGACAAATTTTTCCAAATACTTCTTAAATACCCGATTCATCAGATCCATAAATGCGGCCGAAGCGTTGGTCAGTCCAAACGGCATTACTAGGAATTCATAATGCCCATATCTGGTCCTGAATGCGGTCTTGGGAACATCTTCTTCTTTGATCTTTAATTGATGGTATCCCGATCTCAAGTCAATCTTTGAAAAGCATTTTGCTCCCTTCAACTGATCAAAAGGGTCATCTATCCTTGGTAGCGGGTAGCGATTCTTGATCGTTACCTTATTCAACTCCCGATAATCTATGCATAGACGCATACTCCCATCTTTCTTCTTTACAAACAGAACAGGTGCTCCCCATGGAGACGCACTTGGCCGTATCACTCCCTTATCCAACAATTCTTATAGCTGGCTCGCCAACTCTTTCACTTCTGCTGGTGCCATCCTATATGGGGCCTTTGAAACTGGTTCCGTTCCTGGAGCAAGGTTGATCTCGAACTCGATTTGTCGATCTGGTGGTAAGCCTGGTAGTTCATCGGGAAACACATCCGGGAACTTGTTAACTACAGGGATATCTTCCATGCTGGGGCTGCCTTTTTCCGAATCCACTACATAAGCTAGGAACGACTCACAACCTTTTCTAAGTAGCTTCTTAGCCTGAACATTTGTAAGAAATAGTTGCTCTTGCCTCTGCCCCTTAAATACTACCTTCTCTCCACTCTTCGTCTTTAAATACACTCTCTTGGTCTTACAATTAATCTGAGCGTTATTCTCTCCTAACCAATCCATTCCTAAAATTATGTCAAACTCTCCCAACTTGAAGAGTATCAAGTCGGCTGAAAACTTATACCCTGAAATATCAATCTCATACTTTGGACAAAATTGATTCACAGGAATCTTCTCTTGGTTCGCAATTACCACATTTACTACCTCACTCATAATCATTTTCTCACATTGAAGCTTATCAACAAAAGATTCTGATATGAAAGATCTTGTTGCTCCCGAATCAATCAATACTTTAGCTTTGACATTATTGAGTAAAAGTGTACCTGCTATCACCTCCGAATTCTGTACAGCATCCTTCATCTTTAAATCAAATGTCCTTGCTGTTGCTTGCGGGATTGGTGTAGGTGGTGGAGGTAATGCAAATAACTCAGCTGGCACGCTAGCACTGGTACTTGCCACATTCATCAGAGCTTTGACTGGCCCGGTTGCCTTGCACTCCCTAGCTATGTGTCCAGTCTTCCCACACTTGTAACACGTAAATCCTGACTTCGGCATCTTGCATTCATTCGCCAAATGTCCCTTCTGATTGCACCTGTAGAATGTCATGCTCACTTATTACACACTCCGGGGTGCCTTCTTCCGCAGTGCTTGCATTCTGGCCTCTGGAACCTATTTTCTCCAACTTGCCCTTGGCTTGCCTGATTGTTCCCCTTCGATTCTTGCCTTTTACCCAAATTTCCTTTCTTTTGAAAATTTCCGCCCTTCTGGAAACCAATCCTCTTTACATTCCGATCTCGTGAACTTCCGTCTTCAGACTTTTCTCCATAAAATGGAACCTTCCTCTTCTTGTTATCCCTCTCTTTCCTTGACTGCATCCCATTATTCTCAATCAGAGCAGCTTTCTGTACTACTCCCGCATAAGTTTCAAGCTCAAACATAGCCACCCTATCTCTGATCCAAGGCTCCAATCCTTGCTGAAATTTCTTTGCTTTTTCCTCCTCAGTGCTGGTATACTTTGTCACAAACCTTGACAACTCAGTGAACTTCTTCTCATACTCCAATACAGTCATGTTCCCTTGCTTCAACTCAAGAAATTTTAGCTCCATCTGATTCTGCATGTACTTAGGGTAATACTTGTCCAGAAATAACTTCTTAAATCTCTCCCAAGATACCTGCTGAGTGACTTCCATAGCTTTTACTGATTCCCACCAATAGATGACTTCTCCCTTCAAGAAGTAAGTAGCATACGGCGTCTTCTGATCGTCTCCTAACTATTCCAACTTAAAAGCCCTTTCCATCTCCTTGATCCATGTGTTAGCTATCACTGGATCAGTGTATCATGAAATGCAGGTGGATTCACATTCTGAAAAGCCTTGAAAGTGACAATTTGTCTAGGTGGTACTGGTGGTTCAGGTGGTTGGTGTGGCTCACGGTTATCTTGGTTTTCAATTCGTTGTTGAAAAATTAGTTGTTGTTGAGCTATAGCATTGGTTTGCTGTTGCAAAGTTTCCATTAGTCGAAGAATATTTGGGTCTGTGGTGGATGTGGTTATTGGGTTCTTCTTTTTGGGAGGCATAATCCTGAAATAAGAGTTATGTCAAAACAGATATGAATGATAAAATGATTCGAGGGTACCGCATGGCATTCTTATTTACATATGGGGTCAAGTTTCCAAATTAAGCAGATATGATGACGCATATGAAAACGTAAAATAATAGTTGAGAGCAAGTGGAACAATAGAACATAATTATTGAAATTTTAAAGGTCACAATACATAGGATTGGGACAAAGTCTGATTCTAGGAATAACAGGCTTATTTAAAGGAAACAACAGAAACAACTAGGGATTCCATAGAGTCTGATAGTACAACAACATGAAAGGTAAATGGAAAGAACTAAGGCTCCACTCCATCTGAACGGGGCTTGGTAGTCTTTTCCTCTCGAAGCGTCTTCACAATGCTCTGGAGCTCATCCGCCACCATCTGAATGACATACTAGCTGGTACGGTCCCGGTGCGCTGACATCTCCTCAAGCTTAGTGTTGACGTACTGAACCAAGGTCTCAAGTCTCACAGTCATCTGCTCCTTGGGCTTCCCTTCGTAGTTTCGGCTGTCCGGATACACGTTCTTCAGTCGGTCTATCAGTCGGTCGTACTTGCCCTGAAGCATGTCGAACTCGCGCCTCAACTCAGCATACACTGTGAAAGCAATAGTGTCGTCCGACCCAGAGGATGATGAGGAATGCGCCCTTTGCTGACAACCAATAAGAGGAGTATTAATAATAATTTACTTAACCTACTCTCTCGCATATTATCTATAACCTACACACATATCCTATAACCTATTTGGGCTGTCCAGGGACTCTAAACCGTAGCTCTGATACCAAAACCTGTCATGCCCCCAACTTAAACAGCAAATTAAATATAACTATTACAATATTTTAGAAGAAGAATACACAACCAACTCCAAGATCTTATAGTTTAGGGTTTGGAACAGCCCAACACTACCAACTATTACATATGATTAAAAGTAACGAGTCCTCACACAAACTATTATTACTTATTCTACCTGAGCTCGAACATAAGCATCAGCATCACAGGTCTTATGGGCAGTCTGCTTGAATCTAACCATAGCTGCTAGCTGTAATATCAGGGTAAAGCAAGGAGAGAGCCAAATGCTCAACAAGTGCTAACAGTACGACACAAAACATAAATCGAGATATAGATTAAAGAATGATAATGGAAAGACATAACCAATGGTAACGAGAGATAAAACTATTTGAGATGGCATCATTTTGCTTGTATCAAAACAATTTTAAAATCATGTCTTAATCAAAATCATTTTATGATGCTACGGATTACAGGCGGTGATCAGCCGCGAAGTAATCCCGAACCTCGCCGGGTTCTAAAACATTAACGGGAATCCCTAGGCAACTTTTAAGCCTAATATAAGTGTGGAAATGACTCGCGTCTCAGTCCAGATCCAGTATTCAAGGAAAACATTTATCCCCCTTTAGGACTGAAAACCCATATTTTATTTATTTCAAAAACTGATGCCGAATTATAACAAAATCTCTTTTAACAGTAAACATTTTTATTAAGGGATTATAGATCAACTCGAAACACGGGAAATATGGTACTAAATCTCAGGGCCATGATTTACAAAATTTTACTCTATTAGGGTAACCAAAAGGTTTTCATATGTCAGAACTTGGACAGGAAAATTTAGTGAGACTAATGGATAATATAAAGGGGTAATGCCAAACTGGGCTTAAAGCAATGGTTTCTCGTCAAGGTACATGTGTTGGATCATCAAGAAGATAAGCTTCATGAATACTATGGCTGTTAAGGTATGAAGAAATGATTCTTTAGCTCAGGATGTATCAGAGTTGTCAAGCTTTAGGATAAGAAAGAGGGGTATCAATCAATGAGGGATCACTTTGATAAGTTTCTGACTTTCAGGGTTCAAGGTAAGGTTCTATAGGGATTCAAGTATCAGGATGAGATATCAATACTTAGGAATCATCAGCATGTTAATCAAGAGGATCAATCAAGTAATATATCAACTCTTCATTTTATCATGGCACTTAACTATCATAAAAAGGCTTTTGAACTACTTGCAATACATACTCGAGGGTTCATGGCATTTCTATATATTTCAAAGATAAACAAAAGATACGCTTGATTTAAAACATATCAAAATGACTCAGGATAATTGCATTAATATATATATATGAACTGTTTATAGTAAATAAGAAGGTCAATTTGAATCACTTGCCTTGAGAAAGGCTGGTCTGGTCTGACTGGCAGGAGCAACTGGAGCTTCACTCGACCTTTATGGCAAGTTTTTCCTCGTCTCGAGATCCTACATAATAATAATAATCCTCATTATAATATATTCTTACCATCTTAACCTATTTACAACTTGAAATTAAACACGGACGACACTTAGGCCTATACACACTTAATTTTATATTCACTTTTAAATTACAAAAGTACACACATAGCCACATATTCACATATCTTATATTAACACCAAATAACACCATATATACCATAATGCAACACTAGGCTTGGATGATCTCGACTCACATCTTAAATCACTTGGTCGCTAAACTAGACAAGGTCTTCTAATTTTGGCATCCTAACTCGCGGTGCCTTTCCTAAATTATCCAAAACCTATTGACCCTCACTTGTGCCTTTAGCTCTACTGACCTTATACCATCTAACAACTATGGTGGTCGACCTAATACTCACTTCTAAGTGTTCTAAAACTATGTGATAAGTGAAAGTGCTCACTGGTGCAAATTTCAGAATGACAACTATAGTTTCTTGAGTGCATTAGGCACTCTTAAACTACAAGTTTTCCTTCAAAACTTTTACACAAGACTCTCCTGACCTAAGGGCCTAGCTTGGGCCTTCTTGGGCCTAAGCTAAAAGTCCAAGGTTCCCCTGTTTTTTCTGGGCAAAAAACGCCCTGACTTGAATTAACTTGTGACACATGGTTCTAACTCATATCCTATGAACTATGGTTGGAAAATTCCAACTTCTCTGACACTCCCTCTAACTAAGGCCCAATAGGGCCTAATGAGGGCCTACCCATGACATGGTTAAATCTTCCTATTTCTAAGTTGCAACAAAACTGTCCCCTGCTGGACAGATTTTGTTATTCTACTTGTGCACCTAACCAAAAGACATGCAAACCTCCAACCAACTCCTAAAACCTTTTATATACTCCCAATACTAAATTCTGGTGGCTTGGGCCTCAAAGTGCACATCAATGACATGGTCAAAACTCACTCTAAACCTCAGGGTACTAAACTGATTTTCTGCAGAAACTATAACTCTCATTTCTCCAAGGTTTTGACTTGACAAACTCAACTACCAACATCCCAATACTTAAACCAAGACTTATACATGGTAATCTACTGAACTAACTCCCTTATTCTCAAAATAACCTTGTGTGAGATCATCCTTACCTAAGGTACAATTATGGCAAAACAAAAGAGATCACATTTCTCAACTCACCAATCATTAAGTTTTTGAAACCACAAGATATGCATTTTATAAAAGATAACCACGAATTATTACCATGCAACAAGAAGCATAAATCAATATTAACACATTATTCCTACTGAAATTAAGGCTCACTAACAAAATCTTTCCAAATGATCAAAATCTTACAACATTCTAAGAGAAATCCACATGCATGCATGTCCTCGGGTTTTGCAAACCAAACAACATATTTTCTACATATATTCTACCATAAAATTGACATGCAAGCCTAGCATGAGCTATACCTAGATGATCACTTAGCATGCAAGGAGTTTTATCAAATTTTCACCACAAAATTCAAGTCATTATCACATAAACATGCAAAATTTGAGCAAAACAACAAGAATGATCTCAAGGACCATTCATTCGGCTCCCATATGGTCATGGCCGAATGAAATGGATGGGAATGGCCATTTAATCATCAAGGGTTTCCTTCTCAATACTTGGCACTTATCCATTCCTTGTAGTCCTCTCAAAAACAACCCTAAACTCACAAGAATCAAGGTTGTATTTTGAGTTTCACTAAAACCTTTACATGCAACCTTTAAACTTAAACTTTCTACTCAAAACTCTTTGAAATATGAGTGATCATGGTATGGGAAGTAAAATTTACTTGTGTAAAGAGTAGAAGCTTGGTTGAGGAATGAAGAAAAAAATGGGGAGGGGGTTTCGGCTAAAAGCCGAGAGTGAGAGAGGGAGGAGGGAGGGAGGAGAAAGTGTGGTGGTGAGTGAAGTGAAATGATCATGTCTTTGCTTGTTTTATGGATTTTGTATTGGCAAAAGTGAGTGGAATTAGGAATTGACATGATTAGCCTTCCACTTGAACTTGGTTCAATTTGCATGCAAGGGTAAAGAAGGAAATTGGCTAGAAAAATAAGAGTTAGTGGGGTTGGAATTGTCCTCTTTGTCCTTGAAAAGAATGAGAGGGTGGTTTGCAGGCAAGGGCTTTCTTGTAATTTGCTAAATATGACAACTAAAATTT
The DNA here is from genome assembly GCF_009905375.1 of Apium graveolens. NCBI lineage: Eukaryota > Viridiplantae > Streptophyta > Magnoliopsida > Apiales > Apiaceae > Apium > Apium graveolens. Next base: position 80,019,885 of record NC_133656.1, read on the forward strand.
ATAATGATTTATTTTTATAAAATAAAATACAAGTTCAAAAATTATAAAATTTATACCATAAAATAACTTGTATTTTTAGAGACTTTATAAAATCATTTTCAAAATTTATGAACAAAATACCTTTTAAAAGAAAATTTTTCCAAGGCTTAGAATATTCCTTATAAATCAAAAATAAAGAAATTAAATAAACTCTTGCTTTGAAAAATCATATACTACATAAAGAAAATTTATAATGCAGAAATTTGCACTCACACAAACGTACAATCATTGAATATATTTTCATTCGGCTTTAATATTATACCAAATCCACAAATAATATTACACGAAGATACCGGTCGTAACACTTAGGCTTGATACTGTTTAAAGAAAAAGACTACAGTTTGCTCTTTGATATTTTAAAGACTTTAAATATTACAATACAAAATGCAAGCTAAGATTATAATACAACTTACTTAAGGTTGTCAATTTGACTTAGTCTTGTTATTGTACAGGCATATCTTGCACAACAGACTGGGTTATAGCAATGCAAGAGGAGCTAAATGAATTTGAAAGGAACAAAGTCTAGACTTTAGTGCCAAGGCCAAATAACTTGTCAGTTGTTGGTACAAAATGGGTATTTAGAAATAAACTGACAGTGAGGGCATTATTATAAGAAATAAAGCAAGGTTAGTTGCAAAGGGATATTCTCAATAAGAAGGCATTGACTATGATGAAACTTTTTCTCTTGTTGCAAGATTTGAGACCATAAGAATCTTTCTGGCATGTGCTTCTCACATGGAGTTTAAAGTGTTCCAAATGGATGTGAATAGTGCATTTCTAAATGGTGATCTTGAGAGGAAGTATATGTTGAATAACCTCTTGAGTTCATTGATCCAAAATATCCAAATTATGTCTACATATTGGTTAAAGCACTCTATGGACTAAAGCAAGCTTCGAGAGCTTGGTTTGAAACACTTGCACAGTTTCCACTAGACAGTGGTTTTAAAATAGATACCATTGATAAAAGCTTTTTGTATAAAAATTATTGTAAGGACTTTTTATTAGTTCAGTTATATGTTGATGATGCCATTTTTGGCTCTACTAATGATAAAATCTGTAAGAGGTTTTCCAAGAAAATGTAGTCTAGATATTAGATAAGTATGATGGGAAAATTGAAATATTTTCTGGGTTTACAAGTGAAGAAGACTGAAGAAGGGATCTTCCTCAATCAAGCTAAATCCACCAAAAATTTGCTAAAAAGATTTGGAATGCTAGACAACTCAACTACTACAACTCTCATGGCTACTGCAACCAAGTTAGATTTAAATACTAGTGCATCAGTAGATATAACTAACTATAGAGGTATGATTGGATCACTTTTATATTTGACTACTAGTAGGTCTGATATCATATTTGCTACAGGTTTGTCTGTAAGGTTCCAAGTTGATCCAAATGAACCACATCTTATAGTTGTGAAAAGAATTTTTAAGTATCTAAAAGGAACCATGAATCTTGGTTTATAATATTTTAGAGATTTAGACTTTAAGCTAATTGGATATTCAGATACTGATTTTGCAGGATGCAAAATAGACGGGAAAAGTACTTCTGGAAGCTGCCAATTTCTTGGAGGCAGATTGGTTTCTTGGTTTAGTAAGAAACAAAAGTAAATTTCCACTTCAACTGCAGAAGCTGAGTACATTGCAGCAGAAAGTTGTTGTGCACGCATTCTTTGGATGAAGAATCAGTTACTGGATTATGGGTTAGAATATTCTAAAATTCCTATATATCGTGATAATCAATGTTAGGTCACACAACACTGTAGAAGGGGGTTGAATACAGTGTAGAATACAATCAAATCAATTTAGAACACAAGTAACAGAAAACAGATGTATTCGATATAATAAACTATGTTATAATGGAACTGTCCTCTCTCAGTGATGAACAAATATCACGAGAGCTGCTAGGTTATAATGTATGATCTTTTCGATGATCGTAACACATATAGTGTAAACCTATGTCTGTGTTTATATAGATACACAGTTGTAAGATAACTTCTAATTGATATGGAATATAATTCTGTCTCCTAAAATATATCAATCAGATATCTTATATAATTCTTCTAATCCTCTAACTCTTTCCATGCATATCTTCTTCTGTATTAGTCTCGATCTTCTTTCCTGTAAATCAGCTTCCTTCCTTAACTATTAGTCCTCCAGTACTTAAGTTCTGATATCCATCTTCTGATATTATCTTCTGATAATCTAAGTCTTGATATCCTTAAGTCCTAACTTCGAGTAAGTCCTGAATCCAGTAAGAACTGATATTTCCTGTTTGTTAAGATCTGAAAACTAAACATGAAACATGAAAGGCATATGTCATATCCTATTTGTTTATTCGAGGATTTAACTCAACTCAAAGAAGAATGTAACAAGTAAATAGTGGTTCTATCATCATAGAGATCTCTCAAAGTAACATATGTCAAAGGATTAAGTAACATTGTTCATCTACAGTCTTGAGGACTTAATTCAGTAGAAGAAGCTTAAGAAATTGATCAAGCCTCAGTGATATAAATCAAGATTGTGGATTTAATCAAGTGACAGAGATCTCGTCAGGGTATCAATTAATTACAAGGATTTAGTCTGAAGAAAATCAAGAGTATCAAAGTCAAGGCATGAAGAAATGTCACGGAAGTTAGTCACTCATGAACCAGACAGTACATCGAGTGTCAACATTGAAATGATGGAATTGATTCATTATTGACAGTGATTTTCAGAAGAATGGTTGCTGCTCAAGATTGGTATTAATTCTCTATTAATTAATTAAGTCATATAATTTAATTAAGAAAATAAATTAAATATGCAAAGATTAATTTATTGATTAATTGAATTAATTGATTAATTAATTCAGAATTATTATTTGATTAAAATCTGTTTTAATCCAGCAAGACTATCTTTTGTACTAGCAAGACAATCGGTATGACAATCAATAGTCATACCGAAAGTCATATCAGTTCAATTGATAGTCCTAACGAAAGTCTTACCAGTTAAAAGGATTGTCATGCTGAGCCAAATGGATTGTCTTGCCAAAAGTCTTACTGATTCAATTGAAGTGGTTTGTTTACAAAACCAACAGAAGCAGATCATTTTTCAAGAAGAGCATTGAATATAAAATTTCAGCAGAACACAGAACAAAAGAAACCTGCAGAGAAGTTATTGCAAATTTACAGATCATTTGTTTCTAGTATTTATTGTTAAATCTACACTAGAAATCCTTTTCTTTTTCTTGGGTAACTATCTAGCGGATCGAAATCCCTAGAACTTAATCTCAAATCGCTTTTAGCATTTGATCTTTTCATTGCAAAAATAGAAAAAGTTCATGTCGAATTTATTCTAGATTTGTAATAATTGATTTGAGATTAATCCCTTATAAACGATACCGTTGTTGTAACACCTTTCAAGTTTAATAATAGTTTTATTTAACTTGAACTTTGTTTCACTTTTTTATTCCGCATTTTATTCAATTAAACGGCATTGCTTGTATTCAACCCCCCTTCTACAAACATATTGAGACCTAACAATTGGTATCAGAGCCTTCTGATTAATGAACAAATCAAGATCCTAGACTTTTGTGATTCTTTCACTCCTTGAATTTTTATTTACTCAAAAAAATTCATAATGACTACACAAAAAGTTGGAACCGTTAAAATTCCACTATTCGATAAAGAAAATTATGTTATGTGGAAGAAAAAGATGCTATTGTTTTTACAAGTTGCAAATTCCAAATATCTGGAAGTGTTAAAGAAGGGTCCAAAAATTCCGATGGTTATTGAACCAGAGGTAATAGAAAATGATGTGGTGATTACCAAAGCAAGAACTTATGTGAAAGATCCTGAGGATTTTTCCCCTGCTGAAAAAGAAGAAGCCTCCCTGGATGCTAGCCTTCAATTAATTTTAGTAGATTCCCTTGATCCCTTGATGAATAGACATGTGATGAACTGTAAAGATTCCAAACACATCTGGGAAACTATTGAAGTTATTAATGAAGGCACAGAGGAAGTTAGGGAGAACAAGTTAGAAATCCTAACCTCTGAGTATGAATACTTTAAATCCAATCCAGGAGAAGGAATCACTGAAGTGTTTGAGAGGTACAATGCATTGATCAACAACCTGAACATTAATGGTAAATACTATTCCATCAGGGAGGTCAACAAAAAGTTCCTTTTAACACTGCCAACTCATCTCGAACATAAAATCACTGTCATAAGAGAAGCAAGAGATCTGAGTGAGATTTCTTTGGAAAAGCTCTATGGTGTGTTAAAGACTTATGAGTTGGAGCAGATTCAGCAGAAAGAAGTTTACGGGAAAGGAAGAGTGGTCAGCACGTCTACTGCTCTAGTAGCTGATGAACAACAACAACCACAATATCAACAACAATCTCAACAGTCAGAAAGAATGGTACAGTCTTCCAAGGTTGAAGAAAATGTGATAGTAGCAGAATTTGATCCTCCTACTACAAATCAATCAGGAGATGATTTTTATTCCTTGGAAGAACTGGAGCAATTGGAGGATGAGTCAATGGCCCTGATTGTCAAGAGATTCTCCAATGTCAGATTCAAGAGGAATCCCAAGTTCAAGTACAAGTCCAACTACAACAGGTTCCAGAAAGGTGGATCTTCATCCTCTAACACCAGCAATGGTGGGTACAAAACAGGGATGGTTGATCGAAGCACCATTCGATGCTTCAACTGCAATGAGTTGGGACACTTTGCCACAGAATGCAGGAAGCCAAAACAAGTTAGGAAGAACTCTTATGACTCTAATCAGAAGAGTAAATCTGAAAGGGCTTACCTGGAAAAGGGAAGAAGCTGGGATGATACTGACAGTGAAGATGAAAAAGTTGGGAATCTTGCTCTCATGGATAGTGATGCAAATACCTCATCGTCAAGAAAAGAGGGCATTAAACAGGTACAACCGGTAGTATGGATTCATGACAGCGGATCGTCAAGACATATGACCGGAGATAGAGCCCTGCTATCAAATGTGGTTGAGAAAGCTGGCCCAGTGGTTACCTTTGGAGATAACAGCAAAGGTTTAACTGAGGGATATGGTTGTTTGCTAGCTGGAAATATTATCATTGAAAATGTGTATATTGTGCAAGAACTTGAACACAATCTGCTTAGCATTAGTCAGTTCTGTGACAACGGCTACAATGTTTTATTCGACAAGCTGAAGTGTCAGATTCTGCACAAGAAAAATGAAAAACCCTACTTGATGGGAATCCGGAAAGGAAATCTGTTCGTAGCTGACATGAACTCTGGAAGCAATTCTGAAGTCAATTGTTTCTATGCAAAGGCATCGTCAGATGAGAGTTCGCTATGGCACAAGAGACTTTCTCATCTCAATTTCAAAACAATGAATTCTCTTGTCAAAAGAGAATTGGTCAGAGGTCTGCCTCAGCTGGAATTCTCCCCAGAAGGACTATGTGAGGCTTGCCAAAAAGGAAAGTCAAAGAAAGCAAGTCACAGAGGCACTGACACATCCTCCATAACTGGTGTTCTGCAATTATTGCACATGGATTTATTTGGACCAGTTAATGTCTTTTCGATGTCAAAGAAGTGTTACTGTCTTGTGATAGTTGATGACTATTCCAAGTATACGTGGGTTTTATTCCTTCACTCTAAGGATGAAACACCACAAGTTGTGATTGATCATATCAAGTTGATCGAGTTAGATTCTAATATCCCTATTAGAGCAATAAGGTCAAATAATGGAACAGAATTCAAGAATTTACTTCTCAATGGATTCTGTACAGACAAAGGGATTACCAGAAAATTTTCAGCTCCTAGAACCCCTCAGTAAAATGGAGTGGTAGAAAGGAAGAATCGTACATTGATTGAAGCTGCAAGAACGATGTTAAGTGAATCAGGTCTTCCAATGTACTTTTGGGCTGAAGCTGTCAATACTGCATGTTATACTCAGAATCAAACTCTAATCAACAAAGACTTCATGAAAACTCCTTATGAGATTTTGAATGAACAGAAACCTTCTATCAAATACTTTCATGTATTTGGCGCCAGATGCTTCATGCTCAAGGATGGAGATGATCGTCGTGGTAAATTCGAGGCAAAGGCATATGGGGGTATTTTTGTTGGATATGGAAGAAGATCATACAGGGTGTATATCATTGATCAACACAAAGTAACTGAAAGTGTCAATGTTACATTTGATGACACTAAACTCCCTAGTATCGAAACTGAAGATCCTTCTGAGAAACTGAAGTTTGATGATATGTCAGATTCAGAATCAGAACATGATCAAGAACCTGAGGTTGTTGCTGGTGAAGAACCTGTTAGTCATGATGATACTCAAGGTAATGGTGATGGAAACTTTGGCAACAATGGAGATACCACTGCTACTGACGGAGAATCTTCAAGTCAACATGGCAACAACTCAGGGGGAGATGCTGAAGGATCAACTAGCAGGAAACAACATCCCAATGAATTTCAAGGCGAATCATCAAGATCAAATCTTCCAAGACAGACTGTCTGGAATAAAGCTCATCCTTTTGAGTTGATTATTGGTGATCCAGATGTTGGAGTCAGAACTAGACGTGCTACTCAAAATGAGTGTCTGTTCTCAGGATTTCTTTCTGAGATGAAACCTAAGAAGATTGAGGAAGCACTGACTGATCCAGATTGGGTGATTGCTATGCAAGATGAACTCAATCAGTTTGAACATTAACAAGTCTAGAAACTGGTACCTAGACCTACACACAAGAAAGCTATTGATACTTGGTGGGTATTCAGGAATAAACTAGATGAAGATGGTGTGGTTACAAGAAATAAAGCAAGACTGGTAGCTAAAGGGTATTCTCAAGCTGAAGGCATTGATTATGATGAAACCTATGCTCCAGTGGCTAGACTAGAGGCCATCAGGATATTTCTGGCATTTGCAGCATTCTCTAACTTTAAAGTTTATCAAATGGATGTCAAGAGTGCCTTTCTGAATGGAAAGCTAGATGAAGAAGTATATGTAGAGCAACCTCCGGGTTTTGAAGATCCAGATCATTTGGATTTTGTCTACTTTCTTTTCAAGGCTATCTATGGACTCAAACAGTCTCCAAGAAAATGGTATGACACTCTCTCTGAATTTCTTATTGAAAATAGCTTTATTAGAGGTGTCATAGACAAAACTCTCTTTTCTAAAAAGCATAAGAATGATACTATATTAGTCCAAGTCTATGTGGATGATATAATATTTGGGTCTACTAATGATAATCTCTGTAAGAGATTTGCTAAGTTAATGCACAGAAAATTTGAAATGAGCATGATGGGAGAGCTAAAGTTCTTTCTTGGATTACAAGTAAATCAAAGGTTAGATGGAACTTTTATTTTTCAATCCAAGTATCTCAAAGAATTCCTCAAAAAGTACAATCTAGAGGATTCTGCATCAGCAAGGACTCCGTCAACTACAACTGTCAAGCTTGGACCATGTGAAAACTCCATTAAGGTAGATGTCATAAGCTATAGAGGTATGATTGGCTCGTTACTCTATCTTACTGCAAGTAGACCAGATATTATGTATACTACATGCTTATGTGCAAGTTTTCAAGCGGATCCTAGAGATATTCATCTCGTTGCTGTTAAACGAATCTTAAGATATCTTAAGGGAACACCAAATCTAGGTATTTGGTACCCTAAAGAATCTGGGTTTAACCTTGTTGGATATACAGATTCAGATTACGCAGGAAGTGTTGTTGATAGGAAAAGCACCTCAGGGAGTTGTCAATTCCTAGGTAGCAGACTAGTCTCATGGTACAGCAAGAAACATCAAACAGTTTCAAATTCAACGGCCGAGGCTGAATATATTGCTGCTGGAAGCTGCTGTGCTCAGATCTTGTGGATTAGGAATCAGCTACGGGACTATGGCTCTGTATTGAACAAAATACCTATTCTATGTGACAATACAAGTGCAATAGCCATCACCAACAACCCTGTGCAGCATACAAGGACCAAGCACATTGACATCATGTATCATTTTATTAGAGAGCACGTCATGAATCGTACTGTTGAACTATTTTTTGTTCCAACAGAAGAACAAATAGCAGATATTTTCACTAAACCTCTTGATGAATCCACATTTACCAAATTAGTTGGTAAATTGGGTATGTTGAATAGCTTTAGTGATTAATCTTGTGAATATCTGAAATCTGTTCTTGAGTGAATTTACAAATGAATTTTTCATAAATGAAAAATTCATTTGCAAATTTATTTTATCATTTTCCAAAATCTCTTGCTTATTTCTATGTATTTTTTATTATCTTATCTTATTTATTTACTCAACTTGTTAATTTTAATGTCTCAGAATATTTTATTTTCTCTAAAAATATTTTTCTATGAATTTTATTTGCTAAAATTCAAAAGAAATCTATTTTTGGACTGAAAATATAATTATCTCTGAAATATTTTAATTGTGTAAATATTTTCTGCCATATTTATATTAGTATTTATTGTAGTTTTCTGTAATTTTTTTTTATTTTTTATATGTTCTGTTTTTGTTAAAAACTGTTTATATTTGGTTTATAAAATATATATATTTGTTTGTTTGTGTTAAGTTTATACTTGAATGACAATCGGCAAGACAATTGAAATTGTCTTGCTGAAAGTCATTCCAGTACATATAATTATTTATTTTTAATTCAGTTTAATTTTATAACTGGCAAGACAATCGGTATGACTATTGATTGTCATGCCAGTAATAAAATTGATATCAGATATTTTTTTGTTTTATTTTGTACTGGTATGACAATCGGTATGACTATCAAATTGTCATACCAGTTATATTATTACTATTTTTTTTGTTTTGATTTCTCAATTTGCCTGGTATGACTATCGGTATGACAATCGGTAAGACTATCCCGAATTGTCATACCAGTTGTCTATTTAATGTCTCTTTGTCTTGTTAAATTTATCAGTTCTTTTGTTTTTCAAAATTCCAACAGTTTTTTTCTTTTTCTCTCTTATTTCTCGCTCTCTCATTTCGAACAGATCAAAACCCATCTCCATTGTCTTCCTTGCTCGAGTGTTTACTCAGCAAATAAAAACTTCACTTCTGTTATATACATACACGTATATACATACAGAAGTGCTGCGCATTTTTTTATTTTAATTCAATTTTTCCCTAAAATCAGTTTTTTTTGTATTTCAATTAGGTTTTGTGTCTTGTGATTTTGCATATCTGCTTTCGTGAGTTAAGAACTTTATCGAGATACATTACTTTCTAAATTTTTCCGATATAATTGATTTAATTCGAATTATTAAATTTTTTTTAATTCGAATTCTCTTAATTTAATTCTTAAAATTCTGAAAGTGTGTATTTTATTATTTTTTAAATGGCTCTCAATTTCCAAATTGTCGCACATAATCTTGTTGGTTATTTTAATCCAGATAAATGTGATGTGGAAAAATTTAAGCCATGGATTAGATTTTTAAATGACCATTTGATTGTTAGCTCTGCTATTAAATCAAATGTGATTTTAAATGTTGATCTGCTCAGACTGATTTGCACAACATCTACTGTGGCCGATGATTTTAAATCTTTTTCATTCACTGTGGTAAACACACAGTATGTTGTTGATGAAACAGTCGTCAATCGAGCGTTAAATTTTCCATTGGACAATTTCTGTAATTTGCCCTCTGAAAATGATATTTTAAACTTTTTCCATGCTATTCACTATCAGGGGGTGATTAATTTAACCAAGTTATCTAAATCCAATTTGGTTTCTGAATGGGATATTTTCTTCGATACACTTTCTAAAGTGTTTGCCAACTGCACTAAATCCAACTTTCACAACATCACTTCCACTCTGTAGTATATTGGTCTTGCGGTTGTTTTCAATCAAAGGATCAATTTTGGCAAACTACTTTTACCCATTCCTCTGAGACGTCTCACTACTGCTTTACGTGATCATTCTACAAATCATAGGGTCTCGTGCTACTACGCTCGTTTTCTCATGCTCATAGCTAGACATCTTCTCTCACCTGAGCATAAAGCTCTTTTTGCTAACTCTTCAGTAACCGAACCCCCTCCAGTAAGCAAAAAGATTTACACTCGCCAAGTCACAACCTTCAAATTCATGCAAGTTCCAGTACTTGTATCTGCTTTCATGGCCACTTATATTCCTTTACCTATCTTCAATCTTCCCGGTCATGAATAGCAAGCTCAACCTCCAGTGGTTCAAACCACCCAGGCTCAAACATCAGATGCTCTTCTTCTACAGGTAATAATTCCTCAAACTCAACCTATTCCTACTTCTGTTGAAAGACCCCCAGTGGTTGATAGGACTGACCATGAAGTTGTAGAACCACAGCTTCAATCCCAGGTCATAGAGCCAAACACAGAGTCACAACCTATCTCAACCTCTCCCCCACTGTCTAAAATGTTTCCTAGAAGGTTAGTAGGAAGTAGTATGTTAGTGGATGTGAATGAACCCTCAGCTCTGCCTCCACCCAAGAAAAGAAGAACATTTACTGAGGCATCTGAAAGCCCATCCTTGTCCTCCCAACAGGACATGTACTTTGAAATGGCCACTGAACAGTTTCTAGAAACATTCTCTCAATAGGATGAATCTATTGAAATTCGCCATAGGGCCATGGCATCCTGTACTGAGTCAAGCACAATTACATTACTCACAATGGAAGCATACAGACCAGTAGATGATACTCAGGAAACAGAGCGAGGAGTGCACATTGAGTCGGTTACAGTGCCTGCCATAGTTACGGTAGAAGAGCAGTCACATGCTTCTGAGGGAAAATCTGACTCTCAGCCACCTTTAATAGAGTCATTTTCTCCCCTCCCAGATCCAACACCTCTGGCTCCCTCACGGGATTCTCCACTCGCAGATTTATCTGGAGAAAGTGGAGGGCAACTCGGTCAATCTATCCCTGAAGCAATTCAGACATCTATTTCACATGAAAAGATAGCTTTGACTGAGGATCGGGACTCGCGAATTCCCATTGCACCACCACTGACCTCTCTTGAAGAGGCTAGGGTGATTTTAAATGTAAGTACAGAAGATCAGCATCAGGAAGACTCCTCACGAGCAATTATATTGAGAGATACACAAGCACGTGACTTGAGTGAATTAAACAGGAGAGATATTCAAGTGAGCGCACACAGACACAAACAATGAAAATATGTTAGCTCAAATTGCTGATCTCAAGGAACAACTTGCAAAAAGTCAGGCTGAAGCTCAATCATTCAAAGCACAAGTGGTTGAACGGTCTTCTTCTTCCACCTCTGTCAATAATCAGCTGGCTCTCATCAGGACTGAAATATCAGATTTGAGGACATCTGTTGTACCAAAGCTTAACTCAATCCAGGCATCTCCAACGTTATCAGCTGACGACATTTCAAACTTCTGCTCTCTACATACAAGAATGACTTCTCTTGAAGACTTGGTTGAAATGAATCATTCACTAGATTCTTCCAGATTTCTGAAGATAGAGACGGGCATGGAACATCTGAATGAAGGGATGAAGCACCTGTACTACATGATCAAAAATTCTCACCGCCCTAATGAAGAACAAAGGACTTTCTTTGAAGGGCCGTCTGGTGGAGGCTCAGGCTCTGGAGGTGATGGAGGTCATGGAGGATATAAGGGAAAGTCTGTAGAGGATTCCTCAACTAAGGGGGAGAAAAAAGGCAGAAGTGAAAAGGGAAAAGAAAAAGATTCGTCTACTGGAGGCACATGGAAGCCTGATGATATCTACTATAGTGGAGAACAGGATGACTTTGATATTTGTGATGTTCCCACTGAACCTGTCTTGGAAGATAAAGATGGTTTCTTTGAAGCCGAGGAGGAAAGTGATTTTGGAGATTGGGAAGAGGAAGCTCCAGTGGATCCTCTGTTTGAGAAAGAGTTTCAGCAACAGCAGTCAGTATTGAAAAGAAAAGAAGCTGAACTCAAAAAGGTATCCCAGACTAGTGACATGAGGAAAGACATCCAAAGAACAGAAGCTCTTCAAAAGCAACGTCTTCATGACAATAAAGCTCAAGAAAGGAGAAGAGATGTCAGACTAAAGATTGGTGAAAAATGGGATGAAGCTAGGAGAGTACTTGATATGCCTCAGCTGAGCACAAACAATGATAGACAGTTTCTACATCTTCTGGACAAGCTGGAGATCTCTAATCCAAACAATGACATGTACATGAATGCTATAAAGACTGAAATCTCAAGGATCACAGCTGCCTTTGACAGATCTCTAAATGAAATGAGCATATTTATATATTGTCAGAGCGAAGGATCCTTCAAAGTGCCACTTCATCTGTTTGAGAATCGTTCTTTGTCAGAGATTTGGGTTCTTCTCAACAAAGTCAAAAGAAGCTCAAAATTGAATGAAGTTCTTTGAGAAAGGCTCAAGGAGTTTGCCAGCAGGGCTAGTCCTCAAGTGGTCAACAATCCTCATCAGGTAAGATTCTTTAAGTCTGACTGTCTTCAAATCTGCGAGCTCGATTCACAATCTCTTAAAGACTACTCAGCTAAGCATCTGGTCTGGATGGAACATCACCTAAGAACTGCTGGATATTCATCCATGTTGAAAACTCAAGCAGCTGATTTGATTCAAGCTTATTGTGAAAAGAATATCAAAAGGTACAATCAGTTAAAGAATAAGCTAAAGTCAGTTGGAGTTCAACCAGTTAGACCAGACAGCTTCACTTCAGAAAAGGATCGTGTCTTTGATAAGGAGTTGATTCAATTAGCTCAAAACTCAATGTAATATGATTAGAGCTTTATGAATCAAGATAGACTAATATAGTTATATGTTCAGGCTAGAGGAACATCTATCTTGTATTCACTTGTAAATTTCTTTTCGAATCTGGAAAATGTTAAATATAATCCCGAACTTTTCTGCTATTTACTTTGCATTAGTGTTTATATCTTTTTCTTATTTGTTAGTTGAGTTATCCTCTAGATATTTGTTGTTATTGTCTAACAAACAAATAGGGGGAGATTGAAAGGCATATGTCATAGCCTATTTGTTTATTCGAGGATTTAACTCAACTCAAATAAGAATGTAACAAGTAAATAGTGGTTCTATCATCATAGAGATCTCTCAAAGTAACATATGTCAAAGGATTAAGTAACATTGTTCATCTACAGTCTTGAGGACTTAATTCACTGGAAGAAGCTCAAGAAATTGATCAAGCCTCAGTGATATAAATCAAGATTGTGGATTTAATCAAGTGACAGAGATCTCGTCAGGGTATCAATTAATTACAAGGATTTAGTCTGAAGAAAATCAAGAGTATCAAAGTCAAGGCATGAAGAAACGTCACGGAAGTTAGTCACTCATGAACCAGACAGTACATCGAGTGTCAACATTGAAGTGATGGAATTGATTCGTAATTGACAGTGATTTTCAGAAGAATGGTTGCTGCTCAAGATTGGTATTAATTCTCTATTAATTAATTAAGTCATATAATTTAATTAAGAAAATAAATTAAATCTGCAAAGATTAATTTATTGATCAATTGAATTAATTGATTAATTGAATTAATTGATTAATTAATTCAGAATTATTATTTGATTAAAATCTGTTTTAATCCAGCAAGACTATCTTTTGTACTAGCAAGACAATCGGTATGACAATCAATAGTCATACCGAAAGTCATATCAGTTCAATTGATAGTCCTACCGAAAGCCTTACCAGTTAAAAGGATTGTCATGCTGAGCCAAATGGATTGTCTTGCCGAAAGTCTTACTGATTCAATTGAAGTGGTTTGTTTACAAAACCAACAGAAGCAGATCATTTTTCAAGAAGAGCATTGAATATAAAATTTCAGCAGAACACAGAACAAAAGAAACCTGCAGAGAACTTATTGCAAATTCACAGATCATTTATTTCTAGTATTTATTGTTAAATCTAATCCACTAGAAATCCTTTTCTTGTTCTTGTGTAACTATCTAGCGGATCGAAATCCCTAGAACTTAATCTCAAATCGCTTTTAGCATTTGATCTTTTTATTGCAAAAATAGAAAAAGCTCATGTCGAATTTATTCTAGATTTGTAATAATTGATTTGAGATTAATCCCTTGTAAACGATACCGTTGTTGTAACACCTTTCAAGTTTAATAATAGTTTTATTTAACTTGAATTTTCTTTCACTTTTTTATTCCGCATTTTATTCGATTAAACGGTATTGTTTGTATTCAACCCCCCTTCTACAAACATATTGAGACCTAACAAAACATATTAGACATGACATCTCAAATATATCCAAAAATCTCCCCCAACTTGAAAATTATGCAAGAATGTACAAGTTAATAGATTTGATGATATCAAAAATATTTAAGTTCAAATGCGATAAGAGTTTAATAAGACTATTAACTATAACTTACAAAACATCCAGCTTTACCAACATCACTGAATCAATCTAAATCCATAATGATTCTTAACAAAATCATTTATCAGATTATCTTTAGCTTTCCTCAGAACTTCAGCTAACTGTGCTTTGACCTGCATCAGTTCTTCTTCTTTACTGTCACCAATTTGATAAATGGTTGTTCTGAGAGCTTGAATGGATGTTCTTTCAAGTCCATCACCAAGTCTGATAACCTTAGGATGTGAAGAGTTTTCATTATAACATAAGCATCTTCCTTTCAGAATAACTTCCACCTTAGCAGAATTCTTCAGCATATGAATTTTTCTTCCATCACTTCAGTAATCATTGGACTGTAATGAGAAGTCTTTGTACCAGAGATTCTGAATAGATCTCTTATAGCCTTCAAAATATATTCTGACCATCTTCTTGCAACATTAGATTTTACTTCCAGAAGATAGTGAATATGTTGAAGCTCTCTGACAGACTTCTTTAGGACATCAGTATCATCTAGTCTATAAGCCCTTCCATCATTGAGAAATAAGAACAATTTCTCTTTTAGATTCTCTTTGTCATGAGAATCTATCACAATTTGAGCAGACAACACCTTGTCAAGGTCCCTTTGTTTGATTTGTTCATATGGTTTGTCTGTCAACATGAAAGGATCTCTTAGAGTAACCTCTACTCCTGTTTGAATCTTCCCTTCGTCAGAACCTAATCCAGCTCTATCTCTAGGTTGCTTGGCTCTCAACCCAAATGTAGCGAGTTGATTAATCATGAGATTGGATTTTGGTTCAACTGGAGTAGCTTTCTTCCATAACAACTTCTTCTTATCAGCAACTGTCATTTTCTTCAAATCAACTTGAGCATTGTCAGTAGTTGATGTCTTGATAGCTTGATCAGAATTTGCGGTTTCTTCTGTACCTTGCTGTCCTTTATTCTGAACAACAACTTGAGCAGTGTTAGAGGTTGTTTTAGATTCTTCAATTATCTTTCTTCTTTTCAGAATTTGAACAGTTTCATCTTCAACAAGATTATCATCAGTTACTTGAACCATTTTGCACATTGGTTTCATCAGATCTTGAGAAGTTTTCAAGTCCAGTGGCTTGGTTGGTTCATCAACTTTTCCTTTCCCTTTGTCTTTGGGATCACTCTCAATCTGTGATCTAGTCTTGAACTTTGAAGTTTCAGAATTTGACTTTTCCTTGATCACAATGCCTTTTTCCTTAGGCCTTGGAGGTTTCTTTGCATCCGAAGCTTTAGACTTAAGATTTATCTTCTCAGCAGCAAATCTAGCTTCTTCCTCCTTGAGAGTTTCTAAATCCATTCCTGGATTGTGTTTTAGAAATAATCTTCTAGCTATCTCCTCATCAAGTGTATGGATTTTAGGATCTTTATAATAAACAATAGTCTACTTCCTCTTTAACTTCAGAGTTTGCAAAAACTTCTAAGAGTCTTCAGATCCTGACTGAATTAGAATATCAGAACTTGACATCAGACTTTATTTATCAGCACTTGACTTTAATCTTTGGGCATTCACAACATCAGAACTTGACTTGTTCTGAATAGAAGATTTTCCTTGAACTTTTCTTTGACCTCTGCTCTTTTCAGAGTTTCCCTGGTCATCACCTTTATCATCCTTTTTCTTCAGTTCATAAGTAGGTGAACATTTGGACTTAACTACCTTCTCCCCCTTTTTGGCACGATCAGGAAGTAAGAGAGAAAGAAGAAGTTCAACTGAAGATTGGATTTCATCCAATTGAGCTTTCCGAGAAGCTTGATTAGCCAGGACCTCAGCAATTTGGGCCTGTTGCTCCTCTTGAGTTTTCTCAATGGCTTCAACTTTTTCAGAAATATGTCTCATATACATGTTCTTATCAAGCTTGAGCTATAGATCAAGCTTATCATCTTTTTCTCTGAGTGTATCAACCTTTTCATGAGTAGAAGTATGTAGACCTTGAAGATGTTTTGTAGACAGAGTTGTGATCTTGAGTTGTGTCTTAAAATCAGCATTTGTGAGCAACTCATCAGCTTTTGCAATATGCTCTGTCAGAACTTTAGAACATGGAATAAAATCTGATTCATTCCACTTCTTGGTCCACTCAACACCTCTATGAGTATCCTCCCAAGGAATAGGTGCTTCCTTTTCAACAAATTTCTTCACCAATTCTTCCATGCCCAGATTAGAAACTGGATGTTCAGCAGAAACACTGTCATCAGAACTTGAGGAAGACTCATGCTGTTCTGATAGCTCAACAGTATGTGAAGCAACTGGAGATTCAGAATTAACATCATCTAAATTATGAGGATTAGAATTTATCTCCAGAGCTGGTGTTTTTGATGTAGATGGCGCTTCCAGATAAAGAACTTCAGGTTATTCAAATTATGAATATCTACTTCAGAATTTTCAGTTTGTTCTTTAGCATCATCTGTAGCTTTACTAGGAGAGACATGAGGGGTAACAATTGTATCATTAGCAGTATCTTTGGCTTGAGTTGGAAGGGCTTCAATGATAACTGGTTCTTGTGAGATCAGAGATTCCTGATCCCCTTCCTCAGCTTTTTCAGTATCTTCTGATGGAGCCTTAGCCAAATACCTCCTAGCCTTCATTTTCTTTAATCTCCTTACCAATGAAGGAGTTGCTTCAGCAGCAACAGAACTTACAGATTTCTTTCTTTTCAAAGTATCAGAGCTTTGAGCTGCTGTTTCTTTCTAAGAAGTAACATTCTCAGCTACATCTGTCACATGTTCAGATGCATGAACCTGTGCTTCAATTGTTTCCTCTTCACTCTCAGACTCATCTCTAAGAATCATCTTCCTTCTCTTTTGTGGAGGTTAAGGAACAGACTTTATCCTCTTAGAAGGTTTGGAAGATGAAGGTCTGGTTGTTTGTGCTGATGGTTGAGAAGTTTGAAGTTATTGTGTAGAGGTGGTAGGTGCTGACAATTGAGGTTCTGATGATTGGACATCAGGATATAGTGCAGTGTATTTAACTGGATCATAGGTTATTAAGGCATGTTTGACTGATAAAGGAACTCGGAGGGGTCTTAACACAACCTTCTTATTATCAGTAGATAATAAGTCATTAAAAGCTCTTTTAGCTAGTCTGAATGATGGAATTAATTCACTAGCTGATTGGGGCTTATCATCACAACAAAAACTATAAATAAGCTGACAAAATCTAGCAAAATAGACAGTATTCATATCTTCTGTCATCCAATCCCCAATGAAACCTAAAACAGAACTTGCATAATCAAAATCACTTTGATTAATGAGAGCATACCCGATTTGTTGACTGAATATAGGGATTGCATTGAAGTTAGAACATTTGTTGGCAAAAGCCTTGGTGATGCAGTCAAAGAAGAAACTCCATTCCCTCCTTATGTAAGGTCTCTTCAATTGACCCAGATTTGCCAATGTCTTTTCATATCCCAGACTGACCATCATATTTTGAAGAATGGGCTCCTCAACAGTTGTATAGGCTCTATTTTCAGGCAACTGAAGTGCTTGGCGTACTGTAGCCAAGGTTACGACATGCTCATCCTCCCCTGTTGAAAAGATTATACTTGGGGACCCTTGAGTGCTTCTCCAGAACTCCAGCACTTGAGTTCCAGAGACTGCATCAGGTTGGGTCAGAGCGAACCCAATATCAGAATTAGCGAGAAAATCCTGAATGAAGTGAAGTTCCGATGGAGCTTCAGTTTTACTAAGAATGGTGGAGTAGTTGTTAGGAACAAACTTAGCTCCATTGAAAATCACGTCTTTTGGTGCCATCGCTGTAAGAAATTAAGTGAGAAAAAAAGTGTTTGCAAAGTGTTTGTTAAAAGTCCTGAAAGAAAACGCTTCAGAGAATATTAGAAAGAGAGAGAATAAAAGAGATAAGAATAGAAAAGTAAGTAAAAGATTAGAAAATCTTTTAACTCCCATATATATACTCTCTCCACTTAACAGTTATATTTTTGAAGCATGGGATACACTTTACACCTGACAACGTGTGAACAGTCAATAAACGGTTAGAGCAGGAGTTAATGGGCACGTAAAATAGGCAATAATTACCGTGCACATGCAGGTTTTCAAGACATACACGTTTACCACTAACCCAAAATGATTATGACTGTTTTTATCTTACCCAAATATATTTTGATTTAAATATGACTGTTTCAGATTTTACCACAAATAAGTCAAGTAAAGAATAATGCCATGTAAGCATCAAGGATTCCATCAGGATTTAATATCAGAACTTAACTTATATTAGATGTTAACAGTCATCAGAACATGGCTTCTGTACTGAAAAAGTGAATATCTTGTTCAGTAATTCTTCATACAAATACTGCCTTGTTTTCTTCTGAATTTAATCATCAGAACTTCCATCAGAACTTGTCCTCAGAATTTATGCAAATGACACTTAACTGTTTGTCAACAACTTAATCACCACGATAATTTTCATCATTCATATGGAGTGAAAGTGTGTGTGCATTCAGCAAAATATCAGATAAAGATTAAAGTCTGATAAACTTCAGTACATCTTAGAAATAAGTCATAACTAGGAAAAATGCTTAAAATCTGTCATCAGTCATGATGTCTACTATAGAACAAATTTATGCAAGAGTCCACCTCAACTGTTTGTGCTCATTTTATGCATCTTTTGAAATTCCTTTTTACAGTGGCTTCTCAGTGTAAGTGAGTCACGACTGCTTATCAGAATTTATGTTGTTATCAGATTATTTCCCCAGTAATCATAGAGTGTAAAAAGTCACCAAGAAAAATTTTGCTTTTTCTAATGCATATTACTTAATACCAGCAATGCACTTGGGTCTTCCCTTCCACATATTTACTCTAGATCTCAAAGGAGTACCTGACTTTTATTCTTTTCTTTTCTTTTGATAAGTGAGGCTTATCAGCACTTAGTTCATTCTTAAGATTGACAAACATCAGAATTTGACAGATAAGAAACAAGAATCTAGTTTGTGACTTAGTAATAAGATACACAAAGTAAACTTGACTCAGATCAATATCAGAATCTGCTTGTGTTAATGAGTTTCCAAATAAACAACTAATTCAAACATGGGATTTCTAGTATGTTAAAGACTATTAGGTCAGCATCTAGCACAATTATCCTCATTGGATTGAATAGTCACAGAACATTCAAAACACTTATCAGAGTATATAGATCCACATCAGATAACAATCAATATTTGATGAATTTTCAAATTAAGCATAGATTACATATATATAATACAATATGTAAACACTGATCATAAAGTCTGATGCATGAGAACAAAAACTAAGTAGATTTAGAGAAAGAACCTGAAACCATTCCAAGTTCATTTACCAATCTCATAAAAGTAGCTTCACATAGGGGTTTTGTGAAGATATTTGCTAGCTGTTGATCTGTTGGAACAAACTGCAATTCCACTGTACCTTCATCCATATATTCCCTTATGAAATGGTACCTAATGCTGATGTGCTTTGTCATTGAGTGTTGAACTGGATTACCTGTCATAGCAATTGCACTTTAATTATCACAGTAAATAGGGATTTTAGAAAATTCTAACCCATAATCCAGTAACTGATTCTTCATCCAAAGAATATGTGCACAACGGCTTCCTACAGCAATATATTCTGCTTCTGCAGTTGATGTAGAAATTGACTTCTATTTCTTGCTAAACTAAGAAACCAATCTGCCTCCAAGAATTGGCAGCTTCCACTAGTGCTTTTCCTGTCTATTTTGCATCCTGCAAAATCTGCATCTGATTAACCAATTAGCTTAAAATCTGATTCCCTAGGATACCACAATCCTAAATCAGCTGTACCCTTAAGGTACTTGAAAATTCATTTCACAGCTATTAAATGAGGTTCTCTTGGATCAGCCTAAAATCTTGCACAAAGACAGGTAGCATACATGATATTAGGTCTACTAGCAGTTAGATAGAGTAAGGAGCCAATCATACCTCTGTAGTTAGTAATATCTACTGATTTACCAGTATCCTTATCTAAATTGGTTGCAGTGGCCATGGGAGTGGATGCAGTTGAACAATCTTGCATTCCAAATTTCTTCAGTAAATTTCTGGTGTACTTGGATTGACAGATAAAAGTGCCTTCATCATTTTGCTTGACTTGAAGGCCCAAAAAATAGCTGAGTTCTCCCATCATACTCATTTGATATTTTGACTGCATCAGCTTTGCAAACTTCTCACAAAGTTTGGAATTTGTAGAACCAAATATGATATCATCAACATATATATGTACCAAAAGTAAGTCCTTTCCATGGTTGAGGTAGAATAAAGTCTTGTCAATTGTGCCTCTGTGAAATCCACTTTCCAGAAGGAATTGAGCTAAAGTCTCATACCATGCTCTTGGAGCTTGCTTAAGGCCATAAAGTGCTTTGTCAAGCCTGTAGACATGATTGAGAAATTTAGGATCTACAAAGCCTGGAGGTTGTTCAACATATACCTCGTCTTCCAATTCTCCATTGAGAAAAGCACTTTTCATATCCATTTGAAATATTTTGAACTTCTTGTGAGCAGCATAAGCCAAAAAGATCCTTATGGCTTCTAATCAAACAACTGGTGCAAATGTTTCATCATAATCAATACCCTCCTATTGAGAGTAGCCTTAAGCAACCAGTCTTGCTTTATTCCTTGTAATTATGCCATCACTGTCAGTTTTATTTCTAAACACCCATTTTGTGCCTACAACAGATCTGTTCTTTGGTCTTGGCACTAGGGTCCAGACTTTATTTCTTTCAAATTCATTTAACTCTTCCTGCATTGCTTGTACCCAATCAGCATCTTGAAGAGCTTCTTCCACTTTCTTTGGTTCATTCCACAATTGAATTCTTGAACTCAGTGCCATTATCACTCCTTATTATTTTAACAGAATCTTTGACCAACTTATCCAGCTGTCTGACATGATCAGTTAGAGTAAATGCAGTTTTATTCTTCTTGTGCAAGAAGTACACCCAAGTGTACCTTGTGAACTCATCCACTATAACCATATCATATTTCTTCTTTGCAGTAGACATGACATTGACTGGACCAAATAGATCAACATGAAGTAGGTGATAAGGCTCAAGAATTGATGACTCAGTTTTGCTCTTGAAAGTAGATTTTCTTTGTTTTGCCTTCTGATATGAATCACAAAGGCCATCACGAGCAAATACTATTTTTCGCAGTCCTCTCATAAGATCTTTCTTTACAAGCTCATTTATATTGTTGAAATTTAAATGAGAGAGTTTATTGTGCCAATTCCAGCTTTCTTCAATTGATGCTCTACTCAATAGATAGATAACAGAACCATCAGTACTTGTCAAACGTCTGGCTTCATAAATGTTACCATGCCTGTTACCTTTCAGAACCACTTTGCCTGTAGAATTACTTATAACTTCACAGTGTTCTTCAAAGAAATCCACATGATAACCTCTATCACAGATTTGACTTATACTCAACAGATTGTGTTTAAGTCCTGAGACTAGAGCTACTGATTCAATGATGACATTCCCAAGATTGATTTTGCCATATCCCAGAGTTTTTCCAATGTTGCCATCTCCATAAGAAACTCCTGGGCCAGCTTTCTCCACAAATTCTGATAGCAGGGATTTATTTCCAGTCATATGTCCTGAACATCCACTATCCATAACTAGGATGTTCTTCTTGTTGCCCTGCAATCACAAAGACCACTAATGGTTAGTTTTAAGGACTCAGACTTGCTTGGATCCTTTGGCCTTATTAAGTTTGTTAACATTTGCAGCGGATTTAACATCAGAGTTTATGCTAACATTTTTCTTATCATATTTTACAGTATCAGACTTTGCATCATACTATACACTAGAAGGAATTAAAGCAACTTTCTTCAAAGAAGGTTTTATCTGATAATAATCATAGTACAAACTATGATATTCCTTACAAGTATAAATGGAATGCCATATACTACCACAATGAAAACAAGGATTTTATGGTTTAAACCTAACAGACTGACTCTTAACTCCTGACTTAGGAGGTAAAGAGTTTATATTCTTATTCTTCCTACAAAAAGAAGCAAGATGGTTAGAGTTTCCACAGTTATAGCATTTCTTTCTAGGAGCATTAGGAACGGGAATATAATTGTTGCTTTTATTCACACCTTCCTTTCCATTCGTATTTTTCCTAGCTTCCTTTACCTTGTTCACACTGGTAATTTCTTTCAGCTTATGTTTAAGCTGCTTCTTTGTCATTAAGCCTATGTTAACTTCAGGTGGTTTATCCTATTCTAATTTGTCAAAAGTTGACTCTGCTATCACTTCTGTCTCAATATCTTTCATCTTTTCAGAATCAGACTTTACAGTTGTAGCTACAAATTTAACAGGATTTACCTTTGGCTTAGTAGTCTGTTTAACAATAATTGGCTTAACTTGTTCAGTTCCTTTTTCACATTTATCATCTCCATAACCTAAGCCCTCTTTCCAGTTTCCACTACTTAGTATATCATGAGTTGCTCTACCAGATTTTGTTCAAGTCTTGATAATCTCTCTCTCTTTTTCTAACTCAGTTTTTAGAGATTTATTCATTTTCAGCAATTCATCTCTAACATAAAAGGCATCATCTCTTTCTTTCTGAGTTTGATGGAACATGACTAACTCTTTTTCTAAATAATCATTCCTTTTTTTTAAAAGCAAGATTTTCAGAAGTTATTCTTTCACATGTTAAAGTTTGATCTTTGTAACTAATAAACATGGTTTAAATATATAATCTCAAATCAGTAATATCATCAGTATGAAAGGCATAAGTTGTTTGAGGTACCTTTAACTCAGCAGCATCAGAACTGCTATCAGCATTTGCCATCAAGGCATAGTTCTCCTCATCTTCAGAATTTGAAGTGTATGTCCAGCTTTTCTTCTTTGTGACAAGAGTCTTGCCTTTGTCACTCTTTCCTTTCTTGCAGTAAGTAGATATGTGGCCTTTCTCACCACAATTGTAGCATTTGATATTAGAGTAATCTCCTCTGTCAGACTTTCCTCCTTTGCCTTCAGATTTTCTAAATCCCTTCTTATCAGAACTTCTTCCTTTCCTGAAAAACTTCTTTCCCTTTCTGAATTTCCTGTAGTCTATCTTTGTGATACCCTTCACCATAAGATCACACAGCTTTATCATCTCCTCATCAGCATCTACTTCAGGTAGACTTTCAGTTTCTGAATCATCATCATCAGAACTTGATGATTCTGAATCAGATTTTATGATGAGAGCCTTTCCTTTGCCTTTCTTTGAGACAACCACTTTAGGGGATTCCTCCTCAGCCTTAAGAGTAACTGTCCTTGACTTTCTCCCATGTCTCTTGCTTCTTTGGTCCTTCTCAAGTTCATAAGTCTTGAGCCTACCATAAATTTCATCAAGAGTAGTTTCATCAATAGCATAGTTGTCTCTTATACTAGTAGCTTTCAAATCCCAATTTTCAGGAAGAGCTAAAAGGAATTTTAGATTTGAATCTTCAATATCATATTAATTGTCCACCAGTGACAGATCATTTAAGAGTTTGACAAACCTGTCATATAAGTCAGTTAATGACTCATCACTTTTTGAGTCAAAGTGCTCATACTCTTGAGTAAGTATAGTCCTCCTATTTTTCTTGATTGCATCAGTTCCCTGACACCTTGTTTCCAAAGTATCCCATATCTCCTTTGCAGTCTTGCATTGAATTACTCGGTTTGACATGACATTATCAATGGCACTATGCAGCAAATGCCTTACCTTTGCATCCTTGGCAATAGATGAGATATCTTCAACTGTGTATTCACTTTTCTCCTTTGGTATGGTCTTTGTTGGCTGATCTGAAACTACAGCAGAGAGCTTGGTTGGCTTATGCGGTCCTTCATAAATTCTGTCAAGGTATTCTCGATCTGTAGCTTCCAGAAACATAGCCATTTTCACTTTCCATATGGGATACTCAGAAGGTCTCAGCATGGGAACCCTGATAGTCTCATATCGACTGTGGGTTTGAGTCTTTGGAGTTTCTTCAATTTTGGCGGGCTTGGTTGGATTTTCTGCTTCTTCAGACATGATTGTTTTGGATCTTTACTATATATGTGTTAACAGATAGGCTCTGATACCACTTATTAGGTCATACAACACTGTAGAAAGGGGTTGAATATAGTATAGAATACAATCAAATCGATTTAGAACACAAGTAACAGAAAACAGATGTATTGGATATAATAACTCTGTTATAATGGAACTATCCTCTCTCAGTGATGAACAAATATCACGAGAGCTGCTAGGTTACAATGTATGATCTTCTCGATGATCGTAATACATATAGTGTAAACCTATGTCTGTGTTTATATAGACACACAATTACAAGATAACTTCTAATTAATATGGAATATAATTCTGTCTCCTAAAATATATCAATCAGATATCTTATATAATTCTTCTAGTCCTCTAACTCATTCCATGCATATCTTCTTCTGTATTAGTCTCGATCTTCTTTTCTGTAAATCAGCTTCCTTCGTTAACTGTTAGTCCTCCAGTACTTAAGTTCTGATATCCATCTTCTGATATTATCTTCTGATAATCTAAGTCCTGATATCCTTAAGTCTTGACTTCCAGTAGGTCCTAATTCCAGTAAGAACTGATGTTTGTTAAGATCTGAAAACTAGACATGAAACATATTAGACATGACATCTCAAATATATCCAACAATCAAAGTGTTATTGCAGTGATAAGAAATCAAGTTTAACACTCTATGAAAAAGCACATCAGTATAAGATATCACTTCATTAGAGAACATTTTATAGAGGGTATAGTGGAATTACATTTTGTGCCTACAGATAAGCAACTTGCAGATATTTTCATCAAATCACTTTGTGAAGCTACTTTTACAAGACTGGTGAATGAATTTGGAATGATTTCTGTTGTGAATATGTTGTGTACTTGATGATCACTTAAACAAAACATCTAAGTAGATTTTACTTAGTGAAATAATGTAGCACTCGACGGATAAGAATTATAGTCCCGACGGATAACTCATTATAGTCCCGACGGATGATTAACTTATTATCCATCGAGTGAGTAGCTTATGTAACAATAAGTTTGTAGCACAGTGATGTATGCTCCTTTGTATAAAATCTGTAGTAGCATATAAGTCATGTTGACTTTAACTAGATATGCAGAATAGGTTGATTAATTGTACATAAGTAATGTCTTGTAATTCTGTATAAGTGAAATGAAGTCAAGTGCCAAAATAGCTACCGACGGATGATTAACAAAGCCTTCGATGGATGATCAAATGACTATCAACAGATGTTTAACATAGCAGTCGACGGATGATCAATTAAGTCATCGACGGATGATCTGAAAGTCGACGGATGATCATATCAAGAATTCAAACACTAGTTGAACAGTGAAAGCTGACACACAGCCGTCGAGTTGTATACAAACACATTATGGAAGCCCATTAACTGGGTAATAGAGGACGAAAAGCAGCAAAGATTAACACTGTTAGATTTTATATTTGTTCAGTCTTTTTGACTTTGTAATCTTGGTATTATATAAACCAAGAGAGTAGCAAATAGAAAAATGACTGAGATAACTGAGAGAAACACAAAAACAGAGAAATCTTCGTAAGCAGAATCTTTAGCATTTCCTGTAAACTCAGTAGTTCATTTGTAAGCAGCTGTGAGCATTCTTGCACACAGAGTCCTCTCGATATATTATATATATCTCTGGTGGAATTGTTTAAATCCACCAGAAAGTTTTTAAAGACTCTTGTTTTTAATTACTTATATTTTGATTCATTATATTTCTATTCCACATTGTGCCAATCAAAACATTATATCTGTATTCGAGTTGAACATTTTTATTTCAAAAAAAAGGTTCAAGAATTCCATTCAACCCCCCTTCTGTAATTCTTGCTATATCGTTAAGGGACTAACAATTGGTATCAGAGCAAGCTCTTAATCTACAAAGAGTTTAAAGATCAAAACAATTCAGCAAGATGAACAAGAAAGATGTTGGAGTTAAGATTCCTTTTCTTGATAAAGATAATTACCATCATTGGAAGGTAAAGATGCATCTTCATATGCTTTCTCAAGATGAGGCCTATGTGGACTGCATAGAAAGAGGCCCTCATGTTCCAATGAGAGCTGCTACAGGAAACGACCTATCTGTTCCAAAACCAAGGCAAGAATGGTCTGATCCTGACATTGAACAAGTCAGGAAAGATAAAAAGGCCATG
The DNA here is from genome assembly GCF_009905375.1 of Apium graveolens. Taxonomy (NCBI): domain Eukaryota; kingdom Viridiplantae; phylum Streptophyta; class Magnoliopsida; order Apiales; family Apiaceae; genus Apium; species Apium graveolens. Next base: position 80,046,452 of record NC_133656.1, read on the forward strand.
AACATTCTATTCAATGGTGTTGATGCAGACATGTTTGATAACATCATCAACTGCAAAACTGCCAAGGCAGTGTGGGACACAATACAGATAATTTGTGATGGCACTGAGCAAGTTAGAGAAAATAAAATGCAGCTCCTGATTCAGCATTATGAGCATTTTCACAATGAAGAAAGTGAGTCACTCACTGACATTTTTAGTAGATTCCAAAAACTACTAAATGCTCTTAAGTTGCATGGAAGAGTCTATCAGACTAAAGACTCCAATCTGAAATTTCTCAGATATCTTCCAAAGGAATGGAAACCAATGACAGTCTCATTGAGAAACTCACAAGATTATAAGGAGTTTACTTTGGAGAGACTGTATGGCATTCTGAAGACCTATGAGCTTGAGATAGAGCAGGATGAAAGAATGGAGAGAGGAAAGAAGAAAGGAGGATCCATTGCACTAGTTGCTGATCTGGAAAAGGAAAAGGAAGTGAAGATGAAAGTTTTAGAATCAACTTCAAAGGTGTGTGAGAATAAGGGTAAGGGGCTAGCTGCAGAAAGTGAAGAATCATTGAGCCAAGATGACATAGAGGACATTGATGAACACCTAGCATTTCTTTCAAGGAGATTTTCCAAGCTCAAGTTCAAAAAGAACTTTGGAGCAGCCAAGCCAAATAGAAACATGGTGGATAAGTCAAAATTCAAATGTTTCAAATGTGGCTTGGCAGGGCATTTTGCAAATGAGTGTAGAAAGTCAGATTCCAGTAAGAAAAGGTTTGAGTCTGTAGATTACAAGCAAAAATACTTTGATCTACTCAAACAAAAGGAAAGGGCTTTTATTACACAAGAGAATGACTGGGCAGCTGATGGTTTGGATGAAGATGAAGATGTCAGCTATGTCAATCTAGCCCTTATGGCCAAGTCTGATGAAACAGAGACAAGTTCCTCAAGCAATCAGGTAATCACTACAAACCTTGCACATTTATCTAAAGCTGAGTGTAATGATGCATTAAATGACATGTCTACAGAATTGTATCATTTGCCTGTTACACTTAAGTCTCTCACTAAAGAAAATGCTAAAATCAAAGAAAACAACTTGTTTTTAAGTGAGAGGAATAATGTGCTTGAGTCTCAATATGTTGAGTTTGAAAAATTAAAAATTGAGTGTAAGATTGCCAAGGAGGAATTAACTGAGTCCTTGAAAAAGGAAGAAATTTTGAAAAAGCAGCTCGATCGTGAACAAGAGGTGATTAAAGCATGGAAAACATCCAGAGATGTTCATGCTCAAATCACCAAGGTTCAAGGAATTGAGTCTTTTTGTGATGAAGCCTGAAAAAGAATAAGGAGAAACTAGAACCTATTTTGGTAGATGGGTTGCTGACAGATGTAGACTCGACGGATGATGAGGACTATCCGTCGGATAACAAAAAATGTTATCCGTCGAATGATAAAAATCCTCATCCGTCGGCTGTAAGCAAACCCATTAGCAAGGCCAAATTAATCAAGCTAAATGAAAAGTATGGGTCTGTTTCCAAGAACTTTGTTTCAGGAGAGTCAAGTCAAGCTAAGAAAGGGAAAAAGGCTAATGTTGGTCACATAACTGTCAAACAGTTAAGTGACAGACTTGAGAAGATAGAGGTAAAAATAGAGACTAAAAAGAAAAACAATAGGAATGGTAAAGTAGGGATTAACAAACACAATAACTACACACCTTATAAATATGCCCTCAGAAAAATCTGTGTCAAGTGTGGTAGTGTAAATCATTTGTCTGTTAATTGCAAATCTACCATGCCTACTCCCATGTCTGTTCAGCCTCAATTTCCTAACATGAATGTCATGCCTCCCATGCCTGTTAATGGTATGCCTACACAGAATATGAATGCACAGTTTGCTAATATGCCATTTGCACCTAATCCATACTATGCTGCATACAATATGCCTCAAATGCCATTTAGCATGCCTTACTGGAATAACATGTTTACACCAAGCATGCCATTTCCTGTTAGCCATAACATGCATGATAATTCTGTTGCATTTAGTGGTTTCAAAGGTACAACCCAATTAACTAAGGAAGAATCTGAAATTCCTAAGTCAAATGAGATAAGACCTAAGAAACAGAAGAAGAAAGCTAACAAGGCAGGACCCAAGGAAACTTGGGTACCAAAATCAACTTGATTTGATTTTGATGTATGCAGGGAAACAGAAAGAATCTTTGGTACTTGGATAGTGGCTGTTCAAGACACATGACTGGTGATTCTACCCTACTCACAGAGTTTAAGGAGAGAGCTGGCCCAAGTATTACTTTTGGAGATGACAGCAAAGGTTATACTATGGGATATGGCTTGATTTCAAAGGACAATGTCATCATTGAAGAGGTTTCCTTAATGGATGGTCTCAAACACAATCTGTTGAGTATCAGCCAGCTTTGTGACAAAGGCAACTCAGTAACCTTCAACAAAGAAGCCTGTGTTGTGACTAATAATTAAAACAACAAAGTGGTTCTCACTGGTATGAGAAGAGGAAATGTGTACCTAGCTGACATCAACTCAACTAAAGAAGAATCTGTAACTTGTCTTCTCAGTAAAGCAAGTCAAGATGAAAGTTGGCTATGGCACAAGAAGCTATCCCATTTAAACTTCAAGACCATGAATGAGCTAGTAAAGAAAGAACTAGTAAGAGGCATTCCTCTAGTGGAGTTTACAAAGGATGGACTATGTGATGCCTGCCAAAAAGGAAAGCAGATCAAAGCATCATTCAGGAATAAACTTGATTCAGCAATTGAAAAGCCTCTGCAACTGCTTCACATGGATCTGTTTGGACCAGTCAATGTATTGTCTATTTCAAAGAAAATATTTTGCCTAGTAATTGTAGATGATTTTTTAAAGTTCTCTTGGACATATTTCCTAAAGTCTAAAGATGAGGCTAGTGAAATCATCATCAATCACATAAGGCAAGTTAACAATCATCTTGATTTCAAAGTTAGAAGAATCAGGAGTGACAATGGAACTGAGTTCAAGAACTGTGTCATGAGAGCATTTTGTGAGGAAAATGGGATCTTGCATGAGTTTTCAGCAGCAAGGACTCCACAACAGAATGGAGTAGTGGAAAGAAAGAACAGATCTCTTATTGAAGCTGCAAGGACAATGCTTGAAGAATCAAAATTACCAACATATTTCTGGGCTGAAGCTGTAAACACTGCATGCTACACTCAGAACATCTCTCTGATTAATCAAGCAAGATGCATGACTCCTTATCAATTGTTCAAGAACAAGAAGCCAACTCTAAACTTTCTTCATGTCTTTTGGCTGTAAATGCTATATTCTGAGAAATCAAACTGATCAAAATGGGAAGTTTGATGCTAAAGCAGATGAAGGAATTTTTGTTGGATATGCTGTTGGTAAAGCATATAGAGTCTACAATGTAAGAACCAACATTGTTGTGGAATCTATACATGTTGTGTTTGATGATAAAAATATTGAAGGACTGAGAGATGGAGATTACCATGAGAGCCTCAAATTCGACAATGTTGAGATCGTTAGTGATGGAAGTGATGATGAAAGTGATCAAGAAACAGTGTCTAAGGATAATGCAGACAAATCTACCACCAATGAAGCACAAAACTCAACATCCGTCGAGTTGCAAAATGCTTCATCCGACGGAAGGCAATCTGTGTTATCCGTCGGTAGACAACCTGCCTCATCCGTCGGTACTCAAAATTCACCATCCGTCAGGTTATCAAAAGGAGCAGGAAGTCAAGGCAGATCACCCATAGAAAGTACCCCTTTCTCAAATCAAAGATCCACAAACTCAGGGGGATTTTCTAGCAATCATAACTCAATCACACATCAAGACAACATTGAGGTCTCTTCATCTAGAGCTAATCTACCTCAACCAAGGAAATGGACAAAAGATCACCCCTTTGAACTGATTATTGGTGATGTTTCTTCTAGAGTTCAAACCAGAAGAGCAACTCAAGAAGAATGTCTATACAACAGCTTTCTGTCAAAGGAAGAACCAAAGAAGGTAGAAGAAGCCCTGTTAGATCCTGATTGGATTTTAGCTATGCAGGAGGAGCTAAACCAATTTGAAAGGAATAAAGTATGGAAGCTGGTACCCAAGCCTAAAGGAAAGAATCCAATAGACACCAAATGGGTATTCAAAAATAAGATGGATGAAAATGGCATAGTAGTAAGGAACAAAGCCAGATTGGTTGCTAAAGGCTATTGCCAGCAAGAAGGAATAGATTTTGATGAAACATTTGCTCCTGTTGCAAGACTTGAAGCCATCAGAATCTTCTTAGCCTATGTAGCCCATGCCAATTTCAAGGTCTATCAAATGGATGTCAAAAGTGCCTTTCTAAATGGAGATTTGGAGGAAGAAGTGTATGTTAGTCAACCTCTTGGCTTTGAAGATCCAAATTTTCCAGAGTATGTCTATTATCTAGCGAAAGCACTTTATGGACTGAAGCAAGCACCTAGAGCTTGGTATGACACTTTATCAAAGTTCCTTTTGGAAAATCACTTCACAAGAGGTACTGTAGATAAAACTTTATTTTTCAGAAATGTTAATGGCTCTAGCATACTTGTTCAAATTTATGTAGATGATATTATTTTTGGCTCTACAGATGAGAAACTTTGTAAAAAGTTTTCCAAACTGATGCAAAGTAAATATGAAATGAGTATGATGGGAGAACTAACTTACTTTCTTGGTTTACAATTTAAACAAGTTAGTGATGGAATATTCATTAGTCAAACTAAATATATTTTTGATCTTTTAAAGAAGTTTGATCTAATGGATTGCACATCTGCAAAAACTCCCATGGCCAGTGCAACTAAGCTCGAACTAAACACTACTAAAAAGTCCGTGGATATTTCAAGCTATAGAGGCATGGTTGGCTCACTTCTGTACTTAACAGCTAGTAGACCAGATATAATGTTTGCTACATGTTTATGTGCTAGATTTCAGGCTGAACCTAGAGAGTCTCACTTGATAGCTATTAAGAGAATTTTCAGATATCTCAAGGGAACACCAAAACTTGGCATTTGGTATCCTAGAGATTCTGGTTTTGATCTAACTGGTTATTCAGATGCAGATTATGCAGGTTGCAGAATTGACAGAAAAAGCACAACAGGAACTTGTCAATTTCTAGTAAACAAGCTTGTGTCCTGGTTCAGTAAAAAGCAAAATTCAGTTTCTACTTCTACAGCTGAAGCTGCATATATTGCTGCTAGCAGTTGCTGTGCACAGATTTTATGGATGAAAAATCAATTGCTAGACTATGGTTTGCAAGTTGAGAGGATTCCTATTTTCTGTGATAACACAAGTGCAATTGCCATCACTGAAAATCCAGTGCAACATTCAAGGACAAAGCACATAGACATCAAGTACCATTTCATAAGGGAACATGTAATGAATGGTACTGTAGAGTTACATTTTGTTCCAAGTGAGAAGCAACTTGCAGATATATTTACCAAGCCACTGGATGAATCCACCTTTTATAGGTTGGTAAGTGAGTTAAGTATGCTTAATTACTCTTGAATTTATCTGAGTTATTTTGCAAGTTGAAAAGTAGCCAGAAATTTAACTGATTTTTTAGTCATGGATGAAATTTTCGCTAAGTCAAAATTTGCATCTCGACGGATGACCATTATCCATCGAGTTAAGTCATCCGTCGATATACAATGTGTAAATAAAAATCAATTACTTTTCTAGAATCTTTTAAAACTCGACGGATAACAGTTTATCCTCATCCGTCGAATTGTCTAAATCTTAACCGTTAATTCCCTGAACATTATCCATCGAGTATACTTACAGTTTGTAAGTATTACACGACGGATAATGGGTGGAATTTTTACAGTTTATTTTTAAACGGCTATTTTAGGCAATTTCTATTGGGTAATTTACTTTTCTTTATTATTTTCATCCGTTGTTTTTGAGGGAGTATAAAAGCTTATTTCATTCCAATTATTTTTCTTTTATCATTCTCAAATTCAACTGCTTTTATTTTATTCTCTCTCAAGCAAATATCCTCTTTCTCTTCAAGCTTTCATTCTCTAACAATGGCACCTGTAGTAAAGATCATGTCTCGGACTGGGTTCATTTATGAGAAGAACAACTTCACTGCTTTGGTCAATAAGGGTATTCAACAATCAGAAGACTATCACAAGATGATGGACTTCGTGAAGAACTGCAAGTTAAGTTATGCCATGCTTGAATCACCCACAGTTTACTGTGAAGTTGTTGAAGAGATGTGGACCACTGCAAACTACAACTCTACTGACAAAACCATCACTCTAACTATCAAAGGTAATGAGTTATGTATCAATAGTGATGTGATAAAAGCATGTTTCAAAATTCCTGATGATAATGTAACTTCACCACACACTGACACTGATATTATCAATATGCTTAATTCCATGCATTATGCACTTCCTACTAATAAGCTAAGTGAGATTAGAAGACTAGGTCTTAGGAAGGAATGAAGTTCCATGTGTGATGTTGTGACTAAAGTTTTCTCTGGAAAAGTCAGTAATTTTGATTCTGTGAACATTTCCATGCTTAACATGCTATACATGCTAGTTACAGATAAATTTTACAATTTCAGTGACCTTGTCTTGTATGAGTTAGGTTTTAAACTAGGTGAGTTAGCCAAAAGGGGAAAGAATGTATATTATGCTAGATTTTTCATGATATTGGCTAACCATCTTTGTCAAGAGATTGTACTTGAGAACCCAAACAACAAATTAGCTTGTTGGGTTCAAGAGAGAAGAATCATTGCAGATTTGAACAGAGCCAACCATCATAGGGATGTGCCAATGTTCTACTTTCCTGTAACGCAGACACCTCAGGTAAGTGAGGTAAGTTCATCCATACCCTCAACTATTCCAATCTCCTCAATTTCTTTGAGTTCAGGAGTAGCTATGGCAACTGTGACAATGACCAAACAGTTGCCTGCTGCCAAATCAACTACAATTTCTAAATCCAAGTCAAAGAAAACCCCCTCTGGTATCTCTCAAAAGGTACCAGTTGAAAAATCTACCAAAACCAAATAGGGGAGTGTGAAGGAGGGTCGGTTAGGTGAGGGAAGGGGTGAACATCAAAGAAACCCCAAGGATAAGGTTGGAGAGTTGAGTGAATCCCAGCCTAGCCACACTGCAGTTTCCCAACAAACTGCAGTGCTTAAAAAGGACAAAAGCTCACTTCTAACTGCATCCTCCCAAAAGGATGTGGCTATTGAACAAAGCTCACATGCCAAAAGGGTTAGGGACACAAGCTCACCCCAAAATTACACAAGAAAGAAGAAATCCAAAACAACTAGGGATGCACAGGGCACACACACAGTGCAAACTGGTGCTAAAGACATAGTCCCTGCACTTTCTCAAATTCAGATTGATGTGGCTCCAATAAATGTGGAGTCACAGCCAAAATCTCTTATAATAGAAACCTCTGAAACACCATACTCACCAACAAACTCTCTAGAAGTAGATATGATAAACACTTCAATTCCTGATTCCCCTTCTTTAACTCTATTGGGGAAGCCAAAATCTAGTGCAAGTGAGCATCATCTTTTAGATGATTTGTTGGCTCACTTGCCAATTCTTTCAGATACTATTGTGACATCTGTGCCACAAATAACTTCAATCAACACAGAGTCAACAATAGTTTCTCTTCCCACCTTATTCATTTCTACTCTCTCGAAGGATATTGCTCATCCGTCGAGTAGTGATTGTATCCCAATGGATAAGCTTAACAGCAATTATCCGTCGGATAGCTTTACCACTCACCCGATGGATATCACTTATCCGTCGAGTGTCTCTGCACAACTTCAAACTTCAATTATTTCTAGTGCAGAAGATTTAGTGGTAATACAGTCACTCTTAGGACTGAGAGAGGAGAGTGCTTTGAGTGAGAGGCTGGGTTGCTCCCAGGCAAAATGAGAGGAAAAGAGTGAATCTCAGCAATCCATTTATTCAGGATTGGCAAAAGTGAGTGAGAGGAGCCCCACCTTAGTAGGTGAAGGTGAGGGTGTGAGGGTGGGGAGCCAGGGTGAGACCCTGATGCAACAAAAGAGAGAATATGAGAGAAAGGCAGGTACAGGAGAAATAAGGGTGAATCCAGCCATTGCTAATGAGTTAATGACCGTGGATGATGCTGAAAAGGAAAGACAATTTCAGCAACATTACAAAGCTGAAATTGATAACATTTCCTTGGATGCTGATACTTTTACTCATCCTGTGTCAGCCTATCAATTGTTGGCTGCTCAGGGCAATGTGGAGGCAGAGCAGACTTTGAATTTAGTGCACACCACAGAATCTCTTCAAAGAGATAAAGCTGTTGTTAACAGAATGCCTTCTTAAGCTGGAGAGCCATCTGAAGAATTTGGAGTAAATTCTAATGATGATGACTCTGGTTCTTTGGATGGAAGCATGAACTTAGGGGGAGCTGAAGGCCCAAATTCTGCTTTAAGTTTACCTGAATGGGCATGGGCAAAGGAATCTACACCAGGACAATTTGATGTGTCTTTGGTCAAACAAGTAATGGCTATTTAACAGGCCCTTCAGGAAACTTCAGATGCTGGTACCAAGGCTGTTCTTCAAGCTCACCTAGACTCTCTACATCTAATGAAGATCCAGCACTTAAGACAGAATCTCAGTGTGGATGAATTGAAAAGAGATATAGCTGACTTGAAGACCTATAACTCTGAGAAGCTGGATTCAGAAATGCCATATGGTACCATGCAAGATCTACTACTAAGATTGAGGAGATAATCAGACTCTGAAAAGAAGCTAGCCAAGCTAGAAAACAAAGTTCAAGTTATTGAAGATTCAGTGGCTATTCTTCTTCAAAATCAACAGACTCAGACAAATCTTCTCATGCAACTGGTTAAAGCACAAGGCCTAACTCCTCAACTTGATGATAACAAAAAGGGGGAGAGAGAATCAAGTAAGGGGGAGAAAGGACCAACAGAGGGGGAGAAACTTCAAGTACAAATCAGCAAAGTAATTGTACCTTCATTTACTCTCTCCAAGCCACCAGTTGCAGATGGTATATGTAACACCCCCAAATCCGGGGTCGGGGATCCGGGTTGTCACGAGTTCCATTTCCCTTAATAACACCCAATCATAATAATTAATCAACTACTCTGTACTGTGACCCCACAATAAACACACACACCACACGTTATAGTCTCAGAGATGAACATCCAAAAATAATCACAAGTCATTTTATTCCACAATTATCTGCCAATACACCTTAAAAGGTTTTCTAAATAAATTTAAATTTTCTTTGCCATTATTACAATTCATAAGTATACATAAATCTGGTACATCAAAAGTTAAAGCCTAGTCTATTGGTAGTTCCCACCTTAGCTACAACGACTTCAATGCCTATAGGAAGCTGCAGAACGTTTCCTATCCGCTCGCGAATTGGGAGCTTGGTCCTGTTCATCTTGTCTATCTGATGTTGTGTGATGAAAGAAGAAAGCAAGGGTGAGCAGCAAGCCCACCAAAATAATATGTATAATAATTTACAATATATGAGCCTTCTCATAGTACTCATGAAAGTCTTGGTCAAAAGAAATGAACCAAGTTTAATATCTTAATGCGATGAAGTCGCAAAATATTCAGTATATATACATATATACTTTTCAAAATCTTGGAAGTCCTCTTCCATGCATAATATACACAGAGTTCCAGTGTATAACTGTATAAAAATATCGTTGCAAGGTGATCTCATATATCTAACCTTGTCTCAACGTTTTTCTGAAAATCTTTATCATGCATAAGATAATCATTTACTAGATATAAGTTTAAAAGATGAAGTTACAAGATACTCCAATATACTTATATCTTTTCCAAATACTACTTGAACTACCACCGTTCAAGTTATAATTAGTTTCAAAAGTTCATCACGTAGATGAGACTACAAGACCAGATTTGAATAGATTAAATCTTTAAAATATCATCAAAATAAAATGAAGTTACGAGATACTTCATTTGTTGCAAACATCATTTTGAAAACTTGACCCTGCCAACACTCAACAATCGTCCAACCGTAGCCTTTCTATCGAAGTGCTCTGGGTAGTGTTGCAGAAATATCCAATTGGATGATGAACTCATTACGGGAGTTTGCCGCGCCAGGAAGACCACTTACGATGATCAGTCGTAGTAGTGCAACCCCACCATTTTCTACATGTAGAGGAGAACCTGTCGGATTTACTTGTCAACCGAACACTGAACTCCTAAGGAATGGACCGCCTTAGCGGAACTTCCAGGCCATTTGGGCCAATATAATAAGGCTGGGCCGGCGCCACTCGACCACTTACGCCACTCCTAGTTCAGATGAAATCCATGACTCTGAAACGTAAAGCTCGTTCCCCCTTTCCCCAAGTAGAAACTTGTTGATACGGCTCCACCAAGAAGTCGTATCTAGTTGGAAAGGAGAACTCACCGATATTTCCCAGGTGATGCCTGTTAATGGATTAACTTGTTCCAAGAATTTTACTTCCCGAGTTTTGGGTAAGTAATCGATTCATTTAACAAAACAGCAACCTTATTGCGAATATAAAATACACCACAGAGCCGGATCCCTCAGGTTTTGAGCGAGTATTTAAATCCCCTTCGAAAGGAGGATCGTAAATATAAAAATGAGTTTTGGGATCCGCTCTAACTTTTAAAAATCATTTTGAAGACTCGTAAAACATTTTTAAGAATGTTTGGAGTGATGCTGATTTAACAAAATAAATCAGTCCCAATATATTAGAAAATATCTGAATATTATTATTTAAATAATATTTCCATAAAGAATAATCTTTATAAAAATAATTGAAGTAGAAGTTTTGAAACTTATACTTGAAATGAATATTAAATATTCAAAGATATACCTATACGAAAGTACTATCTTATTTGAATAATCAAAAGTGAGTTTGATTATCGACACCTTATTCTTTAATAAAATAAAGAATATATCTCAGCAAATAATCGGAGTCATAGATCCTCAAATGAATATTCAAATAATATTCAATAAATAAAATAAGCTGAGTCATAAGCCCTCGATTGAATATTCGAAATAATATTCAATAAATAAATAAGCTGAGTCATAAGCCCTCAAATGAATATTCGAAATAATATTCATTAAATAATAAGCTGAGTCATAATACCTCGAATGAATATTATAAATAATATTCATTAAATAAAATAAAGGAGTCATACATCCTCAAATGAATATCCAATTAATATTCAATAAATAATATAAAGGAGTCATAAGTCATCGAATGAATATTCAAGATAATATTCATTAATAAAATAAAGTTATCGAATAAACCTTATTCGATTAATAGTTTTGAAAACTATAACCATATATATATATATATAAATATATATATATAAAATCTACTCGGGATCCTCGACTCCCGGTTTTAGAAAAATGTTTTCACCTTTGGGTCCCTATACTAAGGGTATATGCAAATTACCGCTATTCTCTAGCATAGGTATTATCAACTGAACCAACAGATATATATGGAAAGAATACGAAACAGGCATGCATATATATACCATATCAGCATGCTTCAATATATCGCAAAATTTGCTAATTAACCAACATGCATCTATCACAAGATAATGCATATACATATATACATCACAACAACAGTATAACAGGTAGAAAACTTGCCTGAGCTATGGGGGTGATAAAAGGCTCGGGACAAGTCTGGTAACCTTCCTTGGGAGGTGTTAAGTTGCTAGGAAGCCTTAGGGAGCCTCCTACAAGCTTGATCATGATTATTTGGACGAGACTTGTGAACAAGAGTTGTAGGCCATCTCAATACCTTTCTAATGAGCTATAGAACACAATATTTGAGTGAGAAATGAAGGAGATACAACAGTTTTAGTGTGCTGGTTCTGTTTTGGCCGAGAGCAATGGAAATGGGGGAGGAAATGCTTTTGCTTTCTTGTGTTGGTGGAATAATATGGTGGATAATGATGGGTTGTCTTGATATTTTGCTAGGTTAATAATAAACAAAGGAGTTAGTGGAAGATGATCTCACCATTTTCCATGTGTTGGTGATTTGTGGTGAGATGAGATCATCCCTAGTTAACTATATAATTAACTAGCCATTCCTTCCTAACTATCACTTGGTTTCTTGTTTGATCAACCATCCACTTGCCTTGCCACTTGCAAAGGTATTTACAAGAGTCGTTATTCATTTCTTTGTCCGGTTATCACTCAATCTTGTTGATCGTTTGGTTAAATACCTTAATGGTTTTATTGATAAAATCTTCTTGGTATTTTTAATACCTAAATTAATTCTCCTTTATAATCCTTGAATTTAAAATCCTTCATCTTAATATTAATTCCTTAAATCCCTTAATGTCTGGTGGAAATCTCGGGGAAAAATAAAAGTGCTCGTTTTCAAAATCCGAGAGCTTTTACATACACTTATTTTCTTTATGGAATACTAATACGATCTTAGAATTTCCATAACAGTACTCCTATATATCGTGGTCTGATAATTTTTCTTAATCAGCATTGTCAGCAAAAGTTACTATTCATCCGGGTTTCAAAAATCTCCAAAATTTGGGGTTATTACAGTCTCCCCTCCTTAAATGGATTCCGTCCCGGAATCAGATAGAAAACAGTTGGGGATACTTTTTTAGCATTGTGCCTTCTAACTCTCTAGTCAATTTTCCACATTATGGTTCTACCACCAAACTCTGACTAGTTTGATAACCCTTCTCCTAAGAACTTGTTCCTTTTCACTCTATAACCCTTCATGGTTGCTCCATATAGGTTACGTCGGGTTGCATGTCTATACGCTCATATGCCCCTATTTATCTGGCATCTGAATTACACTTCCTTAATATTGATAGGTGAAACACGTTACGACCTGCTACATGTTCGGGGTTAGGGCTAGTTCATATGCTATCTTCCCAATACGTCTTAATATATCCAAGGGTCCAACAATTCGTGGGCTTAGCTTTGCTTTCTTTCCGAACCTCATCAATCCTTTCCAAGGCTTTCCAAGGGGATACCTTTCACAATACTAGGTCCCCTACTTCATACTCCTTGTCCTTTCGTTGTCAATTCAACATACTTCTTATGTCCATCTTGGGCTACTACCAGCCGTCCTCTGATTAGATCTATTATATCCTTGGTCCCTTGGACCACTGCTGGTCCGAACATCTAGCACTCTACAACTTCATTCTGATACAAGGGAGATCAGCATCTCTTTCTTTATAGGGCCTCGTAAGGCGACATTCCAACACTGCCATATCATCCATCGTCATAAGAAAACTCAATTCGTGCTAAGTGATCATTCCAATTTCTTTCAAATCTATTGCACAGACTCTCATTATAACTTTTAGCATTAGAGCTTTTGCTTCTCAATACCCATTCTTTTCCAGTTCGTAATCGCTACTACCTTCCGTTCCTAATATTATACTGGTTATACTTCTGCTCGTTAGCGTTCTATAACCTTTTAATAACCATGCCAACCTTAGTATCACGAATGTGTTTCCATTCCGAATACTACCACAACTTTATTACTCCTTTTTCAGCTGTTTCTATTTTCGAAAGCTTAATCCTTCATATAGAAGTAAAAGAATTTATTGAGAGATCACTATGATCATGAACACTTGTTATATCGCATAGTTAGTACAGAAGGTGGCCAGCCTTTAGTACTTGACAAGCAATTAAACAATAGATGGTATCCTACTAGGCTTCTATCACACAGATAGATAGTCATTCGGCAATACCTCCCCTTTCTGGAAGGGTTGTTCTTCTCAGCTTACATGAAATGAAAAGAAGAGAAAAGAACGAATTGAAGAGAATTGTATATATGAAAAAATATACTGCCACAAAATATCTGGCTTGGAACCTACCTCTGAACTATAGAGGTTTGTCATAGGAGAACAAAACATATATGTATTTATATCAACATCAAGTATTATAACATCGCATTTCACATGCCTAAATATTTTCGCCATTCCGTCCATCATTCTATGGACCCATGCTCTTCCTCGAGTTTATAAACAATCACCTTTGAAACTCCCTCGATATCGAAAATCGAATCTGGGATCTCATTCTAGACCTCATCGTTACTAGAATCCATTTCTATACCGCAACCTTCTTCGTATGGGTAATACTACTCTTTATCGATAAGAAGGAATAAATATATCATAGGTAGATAATCGACTTAATTAGTCTATCAATGATAACTTATACACCACCACGACCCGATTAGTGGTACTTACTCTCAACATCCATTCCAATACAACTCTCACAGTTGTAAGTAATCAGCTCATTACTCTCAGAATCATTCCTGCATTACTATGGCCCACCGTTGACCTACTGTAGTCATTCATTTTCCATGAAGTTTTAATAGCTATCCATACGGAGTCCATATATGTCGTATAAAATTCTTCTAAGGAGGTAACATAATCACCATTCATGATTCATGAAGAACACTCCTGATCCTGACATACATACATGACATGAAGCAGATAAAATTGCAGAAGAGTTTCAGTCAAAGCAACGATAGCAGGTTAATACCACTCTTAATCATATGCCTTCGATAGAAGACTTAACTCAAAGGTTCGTTTAGTCCTTTTTTTTGAAATATGGTCCTGGATTATTCTCAAGATAGTACCTTCTGAGATAGATAACCCGCTCATGGCGATTACACGAATTAAACCTTTACCAACCACTATTACGGTTGGGTATTGCACAGTCATCAGAAAGAATGTCAATCTTCCAAACCATAATACAACCTTCATAGCTTTAACCATCATCACTGTATTCCTTTGGCACAAGCGCCTATAATTATCCTCTTACCTTTAAAGTGTCAGCCACCTCTTTGGCCTTTCCTGATAGTAAAATTTCCTTACAGTCAATGTCATTTTAACCACCTCCAAATAAATTTTATACCTTATTTCAATCACAGCTTATGTGAAGATGTTTTCCTTAAAATCTGATGAGTAAAAAAAAAATATCACCATTTTTCCATAAGTTATTGCCTCAGTCTTTAGAGGTTAATCACTGTCACGACTGACTCTCAATTATACTTAGAACATCTTTTATCTTAGGCTCTAATTGCCCTGAACAATTTCGACCTTTACTGGTTCGATCCATACTTTCTCGTGGTTTAACACGTGCCCCACTTGGCATCATTATAATTATGTCATATTCCCTTTATCAACATTTCTGTTCTTGAGAATTTTTGAATATTACCTTTCTCCTTGTAAAACCTCTAAGGTTATCCTTGAATCGTTCCTCCTATATTCCCTAGATACAGGGCATATCAAAATACCATTTACTAATACTAAAACCATTATCTATATACTTCTGAAAAATTTCTCCACTGATTCTTAAAGGTTGTTGTTACCTTAACCCTTTCCAAATCATACTGTCAAAACTCATAATGTCCCTATTAAGGGCGAAATGCCAACCTTTATGCATTCCCCTAGGATTCATTTTAAGTTACCGATGTTCTATCCGTAATTCCACTTTAAAAAGGTACCTGCATCCTTCCATGGATAAATCAAGTCATATATCCCTGATAAGGGTGTCTTATTCAATCATTCCCACCTCGATAGTATATGCCTAATTTCACAATAACATCTGTATACAAAATGAGGTTAATCAAAATGGCTTCCAAAAGAATCAACGGTTATCCGCTTTTCTTGCCTAATCTGGTAACGATAACAAGGATGTTCTGGAAGATATTGGTCGTGTTCAACGTGAACTTCTTCTTAATAATTCCTTATTTACTTTTGTTGTTTATCTCAACAGTCATCTCAATGTTGGGATATCTTTCATACCTGGCGTCTCCCTTTCTGGGTATCAAGCCACCGGTCTTACACTTCACATTCTTGAAGGTCACTTCCTTCCTCCAATTCTCCTAATTTTCTTACTTCCTTGTCTCCTCAGCCTATCCGCGTCTCATTATTTATCCTTCGAACTATCTCAAGGTTTCCGCGAATCCTCCCAACTTACAGGGGATAAAATATATGTATCTCTTATGCCTTCAACCATCAATTTTAACTCATGGTGAATCACCCTCATCCTGACGAATGCATACTTTTCTATTTCTATTGCTACGAGTCTTTAGGGTTTCCTCATACCCAACTCCCTTATCATACCTCAAACTCTATTGCCTTTATATTCCTTTCCACTTCAGTTTCTTTTTATTTTCCTTTCTCTTGTCATTATTTCATGAACCAACACAACATAAGCATTGATTTCAAACATCCCGTCATTCTGGATTCGTGTCCTCAGAACGAATCTTGATAACTTTTACAACTTAGATTCATAATTCATCATACTCGTCTGCCTTTGTTCTGGCTCTAAAGCTTTTACACTATCTCCATAACCTTGGGAAGTGCTTTTCTGAAAACAATTGACTGCACTTAAATCAGTTTATTATAATATCTTGCTCCGTGCCTTCCTTGGCCTTTCACCAGCGGGTGGCCTCCCTCTTAGGAGGGTAAGTGACAAAAACAGTCTTTTGTGATTCGTCAATCATTTAGAATCTCAAATGATTCCTATATTTCCTTTAGCCAGGCTCTTGCCTCGACTGGGTCAGCTTGTTCCTTGGAACTCTGAGAGCTTAGCGACTTAAAGGTCCTGAAATAATTTCATACCACATTGTTTCCTCAAGGTGGTGGTTAGGGGTAAAAGTATAAGTTTTGTTTTAGGCAGGTCCATGGATTGCCCAATAGGAGTACCATTCCGGTTCTTCCTATCTTGCTCGACTTCTGTTTTCTCAGTCTAAATATTTCTCCCTATTCCCCATAATTGGGGTCATCTTTTTAATTTAAAATCTTCATTTTCCACTTCATTATATTCTGGGTTCCTTATATCTTAATTGCGACCTCCCTGATTATCACATTCAAGGTTTGCCCCTAATCTTATTCCTTGTGGGGGCATATTACTTGGAAAAATTTTGAGAATCTCTGGATATTTGTCTTACTTACTTTGCTTAAGTCTTTCCCTCGTTCAGTCCTTGCATGATTGCAAATTATGAATTCTCAAGTTCTATAAACTTCATGGCACCCTCTTACGTGTTAATAGTGCAATTGACAATATGAACTTATCACCACGAACTGATCTGAACTGAAATTAACGAATATATACATAACCATTGGTTCGAGGGTACAACAACTGAACATATTAAAGAGAATTACATTATTCGATCTGATCGTTTCTATCCCAAAAGTACTACCATAGATAATCATCTAGTCATTAAAACTAATCATTCATAACTTAGGCTAATCCTTCCAAAAGCGGTGCTACATGAAATTCTTGTCAGATTGTTCAGACTCTGCACACTATTATGGATCAAGAAATGCGGGCACGCATGACATCCCTAACCTGCTCCATTAAAGCGGTGATGAGGTCTAGGATAGTTGCAAGTAGAGCTGGATCAATCTGACCCTCAAGATGGCCTCTAGCTGTAACACGGGTGGTAGCCTTAATCCTTTCCATGCTATGAGCTAATCCCGCCGGAAGTACCCCGCCCTCAATCCTTGGTACAGTAAGTCGATCCAACAGATCACTCCTAACATTACGGGCCTCGGACAGGCCACCCAGGGTCATCTGATAATCAGCGATAAGAGAAGCCTGAGTGGTAGCATCTAGCAGTCCATGGGGTGCAGGTGGCACAGACCCAGGAGATCCAAATGGATAACCAAGCACGGTATCAGGGGACAATGGTGCAGGAGATAAAGGTGGCATTTCCTCAGTAGGTGTTGGGCTCTGTACCGGGGATGGAACAGGAATTGGTGGAACCTCATGGATGTCTACAGGAACCTCTGGAAGAGGGTCTGATACTGGTATAATTGGTGTCGTGGAAGGCCCCACTCCTTCTGCCCTCATTAACCTTTGTGCCCTTGGTAACTCTTCATC
Source organism: Apium graveolens (assembly GCF_009905375.1). Classification (NCBI taxonomy): domain Eukaryota; kingdom Viridiplantae; phylum Streptophyta; class Magnoliopsida; order Apiales; family Apiaceae; genus Apium; species Apium graveolens. The sequence continues at coordinate 80,064,337 of NC_133656.1, forward strand.
CTCTAGTGCCACCCTCGCGGCCATTCTTGCTCTGGTAGTCGCCCTGACTACGGTCATCAATTCCTTAGCGGTCCTCTCTTCATTCTCATCAGGATCCTCCATGAGATCCTCCTCAGCCACAATCCTTTCCGGAATAACATCCTCAACCGCAACATTTTCAATATGAATCTCATCCGGTCCCTCATTAGGGTACTCCATCGGATTCACAATTTGGTCTCCAACTTGTAATAAAACATCCTCATGCTGATGCTCCTGAACCTCAGGGTTCGGTGCCCCGCTGCCCTATACGAGAATGAACTATGTTACTATCACGATATTTATAAGGGTTCCCGTAAGGGTTTTAATTATCAGTACTACGTTAGGTAGCCCGACTATGAACTTGGCAAGAGTTCTTATTATCTTAGTGAACTTATTATCTTAACGTCACATCATCTCTGAGGTTTATAATGCTTGGCTCTGATACCACTTCTGTAACACCCCCAAATCCGGGGTCGGGGATCCAAGATGTCACGAGTTCCATTTCCCTTAATAACACCCAATCTTAATAATTAATCAACTACTCTGTACTGTGACCCCACAATAAACACACACGCCACACGTTATAGTCTCAGAGATGAACATCCAAAAATAATCACAAGTTATTTTATTCCATAATTATCTGCCAATACACCTTAAAAGGTTTTCTGAATAAATTTACATTTTCTTTGCCATTATTACAATTCATAAGTATACATAAATCTGGTACATCAAAAGTTAAAGCCTAGTCTATTGGTAGTTCCCACCTTAGCTACAGCGACTTCAATGCCTATAGGAAGCTGCAGAACGTTTCCTATCCGCTCGCGAATTGGGAGCTTGGTCTTGTTCATCTTGTCTATCTGATGTTGTGTGATGAAAGAAGAAAGCAAGGGTGAGCAGCAAGCCCACCAAAATAATATGTATAATAATTTACAATATATGAGCCTTCTCATAGTACTCATGAAAGTCTTGGTCAAAAGAAATGAACCAAGTTTGATATCTTAATGCGATGAAGTCGCAAAATATTCAGTATATATACATATATACTTTTCAAAATCTTGGAAGTCCTCTTCCATGCATAATATACACAGAGTTCCAGTGTATAACTGTATAAAAATATCGTTGCAAGGTGATCTCATATATCTAACCTTGTCTCAACGTTTTTCTGAAAATCTTTGTCATGCATAAGATAATCATTTACTAGATATAAGTTTAAAAGATGAAGTTACAAGATACTCCAATATACTTATATCTTTTCCAAATACTACTTGAACTACCACCATTCAAGTTATAATTAGTTTCAAAAGTTCATCACGTAGATGAGACTACAAGACCAGATTTGAATAGATTAAATCTTTAAAATATCATCAAAATAAAATGAAGTTACGAGATACTTCATTTGATGCAAACATCATTTTGAAAACTCGACCCTGCCAACACTCAACAATCGCCCAACCGTAGCCTTTCTATCGAAGTGCTCTGGGTAGTGTTGCAGAAATATCCAATTGGATGATGAACTCATTACGGGAGTTTGCCGCGCCAGGAAGACCACTTACGATGATCAGTCGTAGTAGTGCAACCCCACCATTTTCTACATGTAGAGGAGAACCTGTCGGATTTACTTGTCAACCGAAGACTGAACTCCTAAGGAATGGACCGCCTTAGCGGAACTTCCAGGCCATTTGGGCCAATATAATAAGGCTGGGCCGGCGCCACTCGACCACTTACGCCACTCCTAGTTCAGATGAAATCCATGACTCTGAAACGTAAAGCTCGTTCCCCCTTTCCCCAAGTAGAAACTTGTTGATACGGCTCCACCAAGAAGTCGTATCTAGTTGGAAAGGAGAACTCACCGATATTTCCCAGGCGATGCCTGTTAATGGATTAACTTGTTCCAAGAATTTTACTTCCCGAGTGTTGGGTAAGTAATCGATTCATTTAACAAAACAGCAACCTTGTTGCGAATATAAAACACACCACAGAGCCGGATCCCTCAGGTTTTGAGCGAGTATTTAAATCCCCTTCGAAAAGAGGATCTTAAATATAAAAATGAGTTTTGGGATCCGCTCTAACTTTTAAAAATCATTTTGAAGACTCGCAAAACATTTTTAAGAATGTTTGGAGTGATGCTGATTTAACAAAATAAATCAGTCCCAATATATTAGAAAATATCTGAATATTATTATTTAAATAATATTTCCATAAAGAATAATCTTTATAAAAACAATTGAAGTAGAAGTTTTGAAACTTATACTTGAAATGAATATTAAATATCCAAAGATATACCTATACGAAAGTACTATCTTATTTGAATAATCAAAAGTGAGTTTGATTATTGACACCTTATTCTTTAATAAAATAAAGAATATATCTCAGCAAATAATCGGAGTCATAGATCCTCAAATGAATATTCAAATAATATTCAATAAATAAAATAAGCTGAGTCATAAGCCCTCGAATGAATATTCGAAATAATATTCAATAAATAAATAAGCTGAGTCATAAGCCCTCGAATAAATATCCGAAATAATATTCATTAAATAATAAGCTGAGTCATAATACCTCGAATGAATATTATAAATAATATTTATTAAATAAAATGAAGGAGTCATACATCCTCAAATGAATATCCAAGTAATATTCAATAAATAATATAAAGGAGTCATAAGTCCTCGAATAATATTCAAGATAATATTCATTAATAAAATAAAGTTATCGAATAAACCTTATTCGATTAATAGTTTTGAAAACTATAACCATATATATATAAATATATATATATATATAAAATCTACTCGGGATCCTCGACTCCCGGTTTTAGAAAATGTTTTCACCTTTGGGTCCCTATACTAAGGGTATATGCAAATTACCGCTATTCTCTAGCATAGGTATTATCAACTGAACCAACAGATATATATGGAAAGAATACGAAACAGGCATGCATATATATACCATATCAGCATGCTTCAATATATCGCAAAATTTGCTAATTAACCAACATACATCTATCACAAGATAATGCATATACATATATACATCACAACAACAGTATAACGGGTAGAAAACTTGCCTGAGCGACTGGGGGTGATAAAAGGCTCGGGACGAGTCTGGTAACCTTCCTTGGGAGGTGTTAAGTTGCTAGGAAGCCTTAGGGAGCCTCCTACAAGCTTGATCATGATTATCTGGACGAGACTTGTCAACAAGAGTTGTAGGCCATCTCAATACCTTTCCAATGAGCTATAGAACACAATATTTGAGTGAGAAATGAAGGAGATACAGCAGTTTTAGTGTGCTGGTTCTGTTTTGGCCGAGAGCAATGGAAATGGGGGAGGAAATTCTTTTGCTTTCTTGTGTTGGTGGAATAATGTGGTGGATAATGATGGGTTGTCTTGATATTTTGCTAGGTTAATAATAAACAAAGGAGTTAGTGGAAGATGATCTCACCATTTGCCATGTGTTGGTGATTTGTGGTGAGATGAGATCATCCCTAGTTAACTATATAATTAACTAGCCATTCCTTCCTAACTATCACTTGGTTTCTTGTTTGATCAACCATCCACTTGCCTTGCCACTTGCAAAGGTATTTACAAGAGTCGTTATTCATTTCTTTGTCCGGTTATCACTCAATCTCGTTGATCGTTTGGTTAAATACCTTAATGGTTTTATTGATAAAATCTTCTTGGTATTTTTAATACCTAAATTAATTCTCCTTTATAATCCTTGAATTTAAAATCCTTCATCTTAATATTAATTCCTTAAATCCCTTAATGTCTGGTGGAAATCTCGGGGAAAAATAAAAGTGCTCGTTTTCAAAATCCGACAGCTTTTACATACACTTATTTTCTTTATAGAATACTAATACGATCTTAGAATTTCCATAACAGTACTCCTATATATTGTGGTCTGATAATTTTTCTTAATCAGCATTGTCAGCAAAAGTTACTATTCATCCGGGTTTCAAAAATCTCTAAAAATTGGGTTTATTACAGTATAGATTTAATTGAAGCAGCAGCAGCAAATTTGAAAGTTGCTGAAAAAGGAAAGTTGAGTTTAATCAACTGGGAAAAGATTGATGAGGAAATTCAGAGAAAGTTTAAACTAGTCACGGAGCCAGTTAAGTGATCCATCCTTCACTCTCATGTCAAGCCAATCAGTGTGAATGAGATGAGCATGAACTATCTGGAGAAAGGACAATCTTCTTGCATCAAATCACAAAAGGCTGAAATAATTCTCAAACCAAGGGCAAATTATCCAAAGTCATCTTTGAAGAATCCCTTGGACACTGTGTATGAGACACCCAAGCCTGATGAAAAGAAGCTTCTGTCAAGATCCATTGTTTTCTATAAAGATCCAGCTGATTCAGCCTCAAAAAGGAGAATTGCTAAGTTATTCAGAAATGGAAAGGAATTTTGTGTGGTAGCTGGACATCCACAATTTGCTCAAGCAAAGAAAGAAGAGAAAGTAAGATTAAAGAAGGAAAAGAGGCAAGCTGCTCTAGATGCAAAGAAATCTAAATAAAAGAAAGAGCAGATTGTCATCTTGGCCAAGCTACAGGCTGTAAACTCTTCTCAACAAATTCCCTCTCAACCATCTGAAGCTGCTGAATCAAAGAGGAAGATTGAAGAACAGAAGAAATCCCCAAGAAAGAAAGAATTGGCTAGAAGAACAAAAAGGAAACTGGATGTTGTTGACAAGGAATTGGAAGATCAATTTCCTAAGGAATCTACACCAGCTACAACTCAAGCATCAAAGCCCTCTATGGTATTTGAAGACATAAGGGTGGTGGATCCCTACAGGAACATACATGGTGAACCTATTGTGCCAAAGGATGAGCTAATAGAGTGGGATAACATATCAATTCCTGACTTCAACTTACCAATCCTTACCAAGCCAAAAAGGACAAAATCAAGGGCAATCAAGAAAGTGAAGGTGTCACCTCTCAAATCCAAGTCAGTAGTTAAAGCTCAACCCAAGGTCAACAGGGGAGACTACTTGTACTTGTGTGACATCAAAGAATTCTCAGATCTAAACCTTTATCTGGATGAACTGGATGAAGTAAGGGCAATTGATGCATACAGAAACCTACCTGAAAGGTTGGTGTTCAAGTACAAAGGAGGAAGGGAGATTCAGTGGCCTCTTAACAGGATACTTCAAGAAAGCCAAGCTGTGTTGATCAAAGTCTATTCATCCTTCAAGAAAAACTTTGGGTTCAATGTAGCTGCAAGAAGACTAGTATTGAAGAGGATTGAAGAGCTGAGGAGTGTTAGAGCTAAAGATGCACTCCCAAAGACTCTAATCATCCCATACACAGGGAGAAGAGTGCATCTAAGGCCATACTGGCTGATGGAATTCATGGATGACAAGGGTGTGAGAAGATTCTTCAGACTAGAAGACCAATTGAGTATCTCTAGCAATGAGACTCTCTTGGAGATGCAAGAAATGCTAGATCTCTCAGAATCTGATGAACTAGAATTCCACAGGCAGCTCCAGAATCAAATTGAAGAAAACAACAGAAAGCTTGGAAGAAGATCCAGAACTTCAAGGAACTAGAAAAACCTGCTCAGGCTAGAGGAGCATCTTGAACTGACTGTGAGCCAAACCTTGTACATTTTGTTTAATTGAAGCACTTTCAGTTTTATCTACTTATCTTTAAAGATATATGTTTAGGATGTTTTGTTATCATCAAGCATCTCTTAATTTATGGCTACAATTCCAGTAGACATAAATTGGGGGAGATTGTTGTGAATATGTTGTTTACTTGATGATCACTTAAACAAAACATCTAAGCAGATTTTACTTAGTGAAATAATGTAGCACTCGACGGATAAGAATTATAGTCCCGACGGATAACTCATTATAGTCCCGACGGATGATTAACTTATTATCCATCGAGTGAGTAGCTTATGTAACAATAAGTTTGTAGCACAGTGATGTATGCACCTTTGTATAGAATCTGTAGTAGCATATAAGTCATGTTGACTTTAACTAGATATGCAGAATAGGTTGATTAATTGTACATAAGTAATGTCTTGTAATTCTGTATAAGTGAAATGAAGTCAAGTGCCAAAATAGCTACCGACGGATGATTAACAAAGCCTTCGACGGATGATCAAATGACTATCAACGGATGTTTAACATAGCAGTCGATGGATGATCAATTAAGTCATCGACGGATGATCTGAAAGTCGACGGATGATCATATCAAGAATTCAAACATTAGTTGAACAGTGAAAGCTGACACACAGCCGTCGAGTTGTATACAAACACATTATGGAAGCCCATTAACTGGGTAATAGAGGACGAAAAGCAGCAAAGATTAAGATTGTTAGATTTTATATTTGTTCAGTCTTTTTGACTTTGTAATCTTGGTATTACATAAACCAAGAGAGTAGCAAATAGAAAAATGACTGAGATAACTGAGAGAAACACAAAAACAGAGAAATCTTTGTAAGAGGAATCTTTAGCATTTCCTGTAAACTCAGTAGTTCATTTGTAAGCAGCTGTGAGCATTCTTGCACACAGAGTCCTCTCGATATATTATATATATCTCTGGTGGAATTGTTTAAATCCACCAGAAAGTTTTTAAAGACTCTTGTTTTTAATTACTTATGTTTTGATTCATTATATTTCTATTCCACATTGTGCCAATCAAAACATTATATCTATATTCGAGTTGAACATTTTTATTTCAAAAAAAAAAGGTTCAAGAATTCTGTAATTCTTGCTATATTGTTAAGGGACTAACAATTTCAAGATTTTTCTCAAATACTGATGAATGAGTTGTTGTCTGTTACAATCATATGGGATCAGATTTCGGTATCCGTTACGAGGAATCAGTATTAATTAAATTCTGATCATGTATTAAACACTGATACCATGTATTTATGCTAGTTGCTTACATGATAATTAATTAGAGTATTAAATTCTGGTTATTTAATAACTACAACACTTTGCATGAATAAACTCTAAAAGTTAAGCAAATACTGATATCAATCAAAGGTAAGTTGACTAACAAACTCTGATGATTTTTGAATTTATTCAAAATCTTCCAAATCAGTATTTTACTTGAATAAGTGGGTTATGTATATTCTACTAATTATTTATATTGATTACAACTGTGTAATTAGAGGTGTGTAAAAAAAAGAAACTGTTCAATGGTTATAAACATTACCTTGTATATCTATGAATATAATTATTGCTCCTTTTTATCTGATCTATTATTAGTACTTGCACCACACGATTATGCCATGTGTCCTACAAATTTGAACCGTTTGTCAGTAAAAGAGTATAGAGTTAGAGGAAATCAATTTTTGATTTTAATCTTTCACTTTATCTTTTATAAACTATATCTCTTCTCTTTTACTCTCTCTATTCTCTCTTCTTAACTTTAAAACCCTAATCAGTTTTTGAGCTTTTTCGACAAACAAAAACAATGACTTTTCCAGTTGCAACCAAAGGTTTTACCTACAATGAAGCAAAGTTTGTTCAAAACAACTATGCTTGTTTTCTCGATAAGATTGGCATAATCATGATTTTCACATCTTTCAGGATTTATTAGCTACAAGCAGGGTGGGATATGCATTTACTAATCCTGCAGTGATTTCTAGTAACAATGTTCTTGCTTTTTGGAGAACAGGGGTATTTGATAATGGTGGTCCTAATGGTGGTACTCCCAATATCATTTTCAAGTTAATGGAGAATCTAATGCAATCACTCCTCAAACTGTCAGGGAAGCTCTCCACATCATTTCTCATACTTTTTACTCAACTCCAGTTGTCGATGGAGAGATTAGACAGTTTCTTACCCAGATTGAGTATGAAAAGAAGATGAAGAATTTGGGTCAATTGAAAAGGCATGGCCTTTGAAAAATGGAACTTCTTTTCAATTGCATCACAAGAAATTCAACAATAAGAGTACTAATTTTGATGTCTTTCCTATGATGTCACAACAAATTGGGTACTCTCTACTCCATTCTCGTAATTATGATTTTGGTAGAGTAATTTTATGCTTTATAGGAAATAGGTTAAGAGCTGATCCAAATACTGTATACTATGCTAAATTTTGTCAGCTTATCTTTAATCACTGTTGCCCCAATATTGAGATCCTCCTCTGAGTGAAACACTGTAAACCGCAGTTGTGAGTAATAGATTATTCAAATAAACCTCAGGTGGCAAGTCGAAAACAAACCACCTGAAAATTTTGAATATTGAAAATTTTGAATATCGGTATTCATATTTCATATCCCAAGTACATATTATTAAAAATTTTAATTTGTATTCAACGCCCCCTTCTATAAATTAACCTAAGTTCATTGTTAGTGAATAATACAGACATAAGAACTTTTGAAACTCGTTATAATTTAAAATTTTATGTAGTAAAAATTCACTTCAATTAAATTCATTAAATCTAATAAATAAAGATGGTAAAGAATTTAATACCGTAAGTTCTGCGTAACCTCCGGTAAATTGATACGACATAGTATTTCATGAGTCTGTGTTTAACACTACTCAAAAGTCTACGCCCATTCTGTAGGATAGGTTGTGCGGGATACCTATAAACGTCCAATAAATTAGGATTGAGAAACCTTCTAGGTACCTCATTTCGAAAAAATCGATTATGCACTGTTTCAGCTTTGGATTCAAAGTAAAATCATAAAAATGTGCATCCTCCTCCTCAATATTGCGATATGCCACTGAACCCTCGGTTCGTGCTTTATTTTTAATTTTCATTTTGAAGTCGTGCAAGTATCTTTCAACAAAATACATCCATTGATGGTTAGATGGACCTCCCAACTTACACTCAGTAGGCAAATATAGAGGCAGATGTTCCATGGGATTAAAAAACCTGGAATATAGATGGTTTCAAACTTAGACATTATCTTGACTATACCTTTCTCCATCATCTCCAAATCTGTGTATTTCAAATTTGCTGAGCATAAATCTTGAAAGAAGTTAAACAACTCAATAAGAACATCAATTACATTTTTTGGTATCAAGTCATGATAAATGATAGGCAATGTCTTTTGTATGAAAATGTGGCAATCATGTGATTTCATCCTGCGAAGACATTTTTTCCATATTCACACACCTAGATATATTCAAGAATACCTATCTGAAAGATTCAAACTCTTAATCTAATGGAATAACTTATTGATGTGCTCTCTCCCAAGCACATATGGCGCAAGTGACTTCGTTCCATCATCTCAAATCCACAACTCATTGTGTACACCTAACTCTTTACGATCATTTCTTGAGTTTTAGTTATCTTTGGACTTCTTCTGATCATAAAGTATTATGCAGAATATGTTGTCAAAGCTATTTTTCTCAGTATGCATGACATCGATATTGTGATAAAATCCTAATATGCTAAAAAATGGAGAATTTTGTGTCCAATTATTTTTCACACCATAATCCATCGGCTTTTGCCTGATAATTTTTCTTGGAGGAGGAAACTATATTTGATCAGAAAGTATCTTTTCCCTTGATCCTGAATGTCGAGTTATGACTGAATATCTCCCATATCATCCAAAATTTATGTTTCTTCTTATTGGATCATCATTTTCCAAAATATAATGAGTTGTACAATAGAAAGTCGTTTTTCCACCATGCTTGAGTTGCTTTGCCTTTACCTCTCCTATGTATACTAAACATGCCAACATGCGCCTAGTCATCCACTAATCATACCAAGTATTGGAAAGTCATTAGTTGTCCACAATAATGCTACTTTCATCATGAAATTTGAACGTGATACCTGATCGTATATTTCCATCCCGGTACACCACAACATCTTCAATTCATCAAACGGTTATCGAAGATAAACATGAATGTCTTTCATTGGATCATTTGGCCTAGGAATGAGAAGATACATAAACATGTATGGAGCTTTTATGCACATGGATGATGGGAGATTGTAAATGATAACAATCACAAGCCACACACTATATTTCTTTGTATTTGCATCGTGAAAATGATCTGTTATGCCACATTTTAGCATAACTTAATATCTTCAAATTTCTAATATTAATAATTATTAGTTTTGACTAATAATTATGAATTAATTCCCAAATTTTATCCTTTTGCCTCAAATGAGGAAGAATTAATCACAATGAAAAAAATTACGGAAAATATCTTGAAACGATATCTTTCAAACCAAGAAAGATATCACAACGCCAATATTTAATAAGATAAAATTGGCAACAAACATTAACGAAGTTTCTCCCTAAAATCTCTTAGGGATATACCCAAATTTCACAAAACTGCGTATGCTTGTGATGTGTAAAATTATATCTAACCGTAAGAGCACGGTGTCTATTGCTAGTACAAAGTGGCAAGTGCAGGTCGTATCCACAAGGAGACTAAGTTTTAAGAATTTAAATTTAACTGTTATGAATTATTTCCGAGAGTAAAACGAATATTAAAGGTTTTTAACTAACTACTGATGCAAATTAAAAAATATTTTTAAATTAATTGACTAAAGGTCCAGGGCGATGCAGGTTCACCATGTTTATACCAAGCTAATCATAAAAGTATAGCAATTCAGTAGGTCAAGTAATTAAAGTAAAAGCTAATCTTTCCCAAGCATTAACACTTTCAGAATTTCAGTGATGCTCCCGCTCTCACTTTCAATTCTGCTATCGTATGTGTGCCTCTAGTGAGTAAATCTCCCGATCTATTACCCCTATTGCATAAAGATAATCTATGATATCGTCCAATTACACAGATTAAGTATTAAAAAATATCAGCTAAAATTACTTTTTACACATTAAACTACTAACAAAATAAAAGCATATTCATGGTGCAAACATGGGTTCCCTTTGCGCCCTATTTTGAAAGTACTCACTCATGCTAGATGTAAAAACAATAAATGTAACACCCCCAAATCCGGGATCGGGGATCCGGGTTATCACGAGTTCCATTTCCCTTAATAACACCCAACCTTAATAAACAATCAACTACTCTGTACTGTGACCCCACAATAAACACACACACCACAAGTTATAGTCTCAGAGATGAATATCTAAAAATAACATGAGTCATTTTATTCCACAATTATATGCCATTAAACCGTAAAAGGGTTTTTGAATAAATTTACATTTTCTTTGCCATTATTACAATTCATAATATACATAAGTCTGGTTCATCAATAGTTGAAGCCTAGCCTATTGGTAGTTCCTACCTCAGCTACGGCGGCATCAATGCTTCCAGAAAACTGCGGAACGTTTCCTAACCGCTTGCGAATTGGAAGCTTGGTCCTGTTCATCTTTTCTATCTGATGTTGTGTGATGAAAGAAGAAAGCAAGGGTGAGCAACAAGCCCACCGAAATAATATGTATAATAATTAACAATATATGAGCATCCTCATAGTACTCAAGAAAGTCTTGGTTAAGAAGAAATGAACCAAGTTGATATCTTAACGCGACCAAGTCGCAAAATATTCAGTATATATGTATATATACTTTTCAAAATCTTTGAAATCCTCTGCCATGTATAATATACACAGAGTTCCAGTTTATAACTGTATAAAAATATCGTTGCAAGGTGATCTCATATATATAACCTTGTCTCAACATTTTTCTGAAAATCTTTGTCATGCATAAGATAATCATTTACTAGATATAAGTTGAAAAGATGAAGTTACAAGATACTCCAATATACTTATATCTTTTCCGAATACTACTTGAACTACCACCATTCAAGTTATAATTAGTTCATCCCATAGATGAAGCTACACGACAAAACTTGTATAGAATTAATCTTTGAAATATCATTCAAAAGAAATGAAGTTAGAGATACTTCATTCGATGGAAACATCATTTTGAAAACTCGACCCTGCCAACACTCAACAATCGCCCAGCCGTAGCCTTTCTATCGAAGTGCTCTGGGTAGTGTTGCAGAAATATCCAACTGGATGATGAACTCATTACGGGAGTTTTCCGCGCCAGGAAGACCACTTACGATGATCAGTCGTAGTAGTGCAACCCCACCATTTTCTACATGTAGAGGAGAACCTGTCGGATTTACTTGTCAACCGAACACTGAACTCCTAAGGAATGGACCATCTTAGCGGAACTTCCGGGCCATTTGGGCCAATAAATAAGGCTGGGCCGGCGCCACTCGACCACTTACGCCACTCCTAGTTCAGATGAAATCCATGACTCTGAAACGTAAAGCTCGTCCGCCCTTTCCCCAAGTAGAAACTTGTTGATACGGCTCCACCAAGAAATCGTATCTAGTTGGAAAGGAAAACTCACCGATATTTCCCAGGCGATGCCTGTTAATGGATTAACTTGTTCCAAGAATTTTACTTCCCGAGTGTTGGGTAAGTAATCAAAAACTCTTTTATCAAAACAGCAACCTTGTTGCGAATATAAAATACACCACAAAGCCGGATCCCTCAGGTTTTGAGCGAGTATTTAAATCCCCTTCGAATGGAGGATCTTAAATATAAAAATGAGTTTTGGGATCCGCCCTAACCTTTAAAAATTATTTTGAAGACTCGAAAACATTTTTAAGAATGTTTGGAGTGATACTGATTTAATAAAATAAATCAGTCCCAATATATTAGAAAATATCTGAATATTATTATTTAAATAATATTCCCATAAAGAATAATCTTTATAAAAATAATTGAAGTAGAAGTTTTAAAACTTATACTTGAAATGAATATTAAATAACCAAAGATATACTTATACGAAAATACTATCTTTATTTGAATAATCAAAAGTAAGTTTGATTATCGACACATTATTCTTTAATAAAATAAAGAATATTAATTAGTAAATAATCGGAGTCATAAGCCCTCGGATGAATATTCAAATAATATTCATTAAATAAAATAAACGGAGTCATATGTCCTCGAATGAATATTCAAAAATAATATTCATTAAATAAAATAAACGGAGTCATATGTCCTCGAATGAATATTCAAAAATAATATTCATTAAATAAAATAAACGGAGTCATATGTCCTCGAATGAATATTCAAAATGATATTCATTAATAAAAATAAAGTTATCGAATAAACCTTATTCGATTCATAGTTTTGAAAATTATAACTATATATATATATATATAAATATATATAATATACTCGGGAACATCGACTCCCGGTTTTAGAAAATATTCACCTTTGGGTCCCCTATACTAAGGGTATACTCAATTACTGCTTATCTCTAGCATAGGTATTATGCAACTAATAAGCATTTGAATCAACAGATATATATATCAAGATTACGAAATAGACATGCATATATACCATATCACATGCTCCAATATATCGCAAGATTTGCTAATTAACCATCATGCATCTATCACAAGATAATGCATATACATATGTATACATCACAACAACAGTATAACGGGTAGAAAACTTGCCTGAGCGACTGGGGTGATAAATGGCTTGGGACGAGTCTGGTAACCTATAAACAACATATAAGTTGGAATTAAACCAAAGTCGCTTATGAATCTATACTTTAACTAATTAGACTCTAACGTTCACTTTTGCGCTTAACGATTCACTTAAGTCGCTCGAGTACCCTCGACTCCACCATTTTTAATAAATTAACCATTAAGAGTTTTAAGGCGATTCTTTCGCGAGTACCTTATAAACTGCCTAATCCACTTAACAAAATTTCTTCATACCCCAATTAGTCATTCAAAGTCCTTAACCAAGGATTCAAAGTAAGGCGAGGGGAAATGGTTCGTTCGCGAAACGCCGTTACTTAAAACGGTCGTTTCTCCTAAACCGTACATCGGATTCAAGCGTACCACATATCAAAACGAAGCTCGTAACATGAATATCTAATCATGATAATGGTCAAAACCTAACAGTGAGTTAACGGGTCCTGATGTTAAAAACAAAAGCAGTCTAAAGTAAATCGGGCATTACGACGACTATGTTTACGCGATTACCAAATTTTATCCTACTTCAAATCAACCACAAATCAACCACAAATCAACCATACAACCAAAATCCATCCATACCATACTACAACTTCCCCAAAACCTCAATTTCTCCTATTTATATTATTCTCAAACATGAACTAAAACTATACTTAAGTTCATTAACCAACAATCTAAGATTTACAACTCCAAAAACATCACAAAACCAACCAATCTCTAAACACACAATAATCATGCCTCTCATCAACTAAACTACTCATAACAAGCTCTTAATTATTCAATGCTAGGTCAAGAGACTATAACTTCCTTGAGAGTAGGAGTAAGTAATGAGCTTGGAAACAACCTTGGAAAATCCTTACTAAAGCTTTATCTAAACAAAAACACAAGATCAAAATTTCAAGTTCTTGAAAAACACTATTCACTAAGAACTTTGATGAATTGATTAGCTATGTTAAACATGGAATCTTGAGCTTAAACTTATGGCTCATCTAAGTTATGAATTATGGAAGCTAAAGAAACAAACCTCTTGAATTATGAAGGTGTGTAGCTTGATTTTTTGAAAATTTTCCTTTGCTTTTCATGGAAAAGCCGAGAGCAATAGATGGGGGAAGAAGAGAAATGAGTTTGTTTTGGTTGCTTTTGATTTTGGTGTTTGTGAAATGAATACTTGGTGGAGATTGCTTTGATAAAGTGATGACATCACTTGGATGACCTCACCTCCAAGCCACATGTCTTTCCCTTAGGATTTGATGATGTCACCTTCTCTTTTAACCACTTGTTTAGCTTCTCTTGGAAGCTTCCTTCCCATTCTACTTGTAGTGCTTGTCCCTTGGTCGTTTATTTGTTTTACGGTTCGCTTAACTCTGTTCTCTTTCGTTGTTTGAGGGATCACATCCAGGATCTTGGGTTCCCCTAAATCTTTCTCAATATCTTATAATCCTTTAATGATCCTCTCTTATAATCCTTGAATTAAAATCCTTTCAATCATGTTACCTTATACTCAATTCTTTCGGTATATGGAGGATTTTTCGGGAAAATTCAAAGTGTTTGGATTTGGATTCTGACGATCTTTACATACACTTATATACCACATAGAGTACTAATAATATCCCAGAAGATCAATAAAAGAACCCCTACATAGTGTGGCATGAAAAGTTTTCTTATTCAGCATAATCAGCAAAACACTATTCATAAGGGTTTCAAAAATTTCAAAAATTGGGGTTATTACAGTCTCCCCTCCTTAAAAGGATTCCGTCCCGGAATCAGATAGAAAATGAGTAGGGATACTTTCTTAGCATTGCACTTTCTAACCCTTACGTAATTTTCCCACATTGTGGTTCTACCATCAAACTCTGACTAGTTTGATAACTCTTCTCCTAAGCATTTGTCCATTTTTGATCTATAACCCTTCCTGGTTGCTCCATGTAGGTTACGTATGGTTGCATGTTTATGCGCTCATATGCCCCTATTTGTCTGGCATCCGAATTACACTTCCTTAACATTGATACGTGGAATATGTTATGAACTTGCTACATGTTCAGGGGTAGGGCTAGCTCATATGCTAACTTGCCAATACGTCTTAATACCTCAAAGGGTCCAACAATTCGTAGGCTTAGCTTTCCTTTCTTTTTGAACCTCATCAATCCTTTCCAAGGGATACCTTTAACATTAC
Source organism: Apium graveolens (assembly GCF_009905375.1). Classification (NCBI taxonomy): domain Eukaryota; kingdom Viridiplantae; phylum Streptophyta; class Magnoliopsida; order Apiales; family Apiaceae; genus Apium; species Apium graveolens. The sequence continues at coordinate 80,079,925 of NC_133656.1, forward strand.
TAGGTCCCTATTTCCTATTCTTTGTCCTTTCGTGTTAAATCAACATACTTTTTATGTCCATCTTGGGCTACTACCAGCCATCCTCTAATTAGATCTATTATATCCTTGGTCTTTTGGACCACTACTGGTCTGAGCATCTTGCGCTCTGCAACATCATCCTATCATAAGGGAGATCGACATTGTCTTCCCTCAAGGATCTCATAAGGCGATATCTCAATACTGACATATGATCTATTATCGTAAGAAAACTCAATCCGTGTTAAGTGATCATTCCAATTTCTCTCAAGTCTATTGCACAGACTCTCATCATATCTTCTAGCATTATAGGTTTTGCTTCTCAATACCCATTCTTTTCTAGTTCGTAGTCCTTACTATCTTCCATACATAATACTATACTGGTTACACTTTTGTTCGTTAGCATTCTATAACCTTTTAATAATTTCGTCAACCTTAGTATCACGAACGCGTTAGATTCGGAATACCACCGCACTGATACTACTCCTTCCTAGCTGCTTCTATCTTTGAAAGCTTGATCCATCGTATTGAAGTAAAAGAATTTATTGAGAGATCACTATGATCATGAACACTTATTATATCGCATAGTTAGTACAGAAGGTGGCCAGCCTTTAGTACTTGACAATCAATTAAACAACATGTGGTATCCTACTAGGCTCCTATCACACAGATAGATAGTCATTCGGCAATACCTCCCCTTCTGGAAGGGTTGTTCTTCTCATCTTAAATGAAATGAAAAGGAGAGAAAAGAACGAATTGAAGAGAATTATATATATATAAAATATACTGCCACAAAATATCTGGCTTGGAATCTACCTCTGAACTATAGGGGTTTGTCATAGGAGAATAAATCATATACGTATATATAAATCAACATCAATTATAATAGCATCGCATTTCATATGCCTAAATATTTTTGCTATTCCATCCATCATTCTATGGACCCATGCTCTTCATCGAGCTTATACTCAATCACCTTTGAAACTCCCTTGACATCGAAAATCGAATCTGGGATCTCATTCTAGACATCATTATTACTATAATCCTATGCTTGCACCGCAACCTTCCTCGTATAGTAATACGACTCTCTATTGATAAGAAGGAATAAGTATTCAATAGGTAGATAATCTACTTAATTAGTCTATCAATGATAACTTATACACCACCACGACCCGATTAGTGGTACTCAATCTCAACATTCATTCCAATACAACTCTCACGGTTGTAAGTAATCGGCTCATTACTCGTAGAATCATTCCTGCATTACTATGGTCCACCGTTGACCTACTGTAGTCGTTCGTTTTTCATGAAGTCTTAATAGCTAACCATACGGAGTCCATACCTGCCGTATCAGATTCTTCTGAGGAGGTAGCATAATTACCATTCATGATTCATGAAGAACACTCTAGATCCTGATGTACATACATGACATGAAGCAGATAAAATTGCAGAAGAGTTTCAATGAAAGCAACGATAGCAGGTTAATACCATTCTTCATCATATGCCTTCAATAGCAGACTTAACTCAAAGGTTTATTTAGTCCTTTTAAAACATGGTCCTGGCTTATTCTCAAGATAGTACCTTCTAAGATAGATATCCCGCTCATGGCGATTATACAAATTAAACCTTTAGCAAACTACTATTACGGTTGGGTATTGCACAGTCATCAGAAGGAATGTCAATCTTCCAAACCATAATACAACCTTCACGGCTTTAACCATTATCACTGTATTCCTCTGGCACGAGCGCCGATAATTGTCTTCTTACACTTAAAGTGTCGGCCACCTCTTTGGCCTTTCCTGATAGTAATATTTCCTTACAATCAATGTCATTTTAACCACCTTCACTAAATTTTTTACCTCATTTCAAATCACTACTTATGTGCAAATGTTTTTCTTAAGTCCTTGTGATAAAAAAAATCACCATTTTTTTTCCATAAGTCACTGCCTTAGTCTTTAAATGTAAACATTATCATGGCTGACTCTCGATCATACTTAGGACATCTTTTATCTTGGGCCTTTCTTGCTTTAACAATTCTGACCTTCATTGGTTCAATTTATACTTCTTATAATTTAACACGTGCCCACCTGACATTATTATAATTACGCCATATTTTCTTCATCAAAATTTCTATTCTTGAGAACTTTGAATATTACCTTTCTCCTTGTAAAACCTCTAAGGTTATCCTTAAATCCTTCATCATTTACTCCCTAGGTACATGGCATATCAAGATACCATTTACTAATACTAGAACCATTGTCTATATAGTTCTGAAAACTTTCTCCGCTGATCTTTAAAGGTTGTTGTTACCTTGATCCTTTCCAATTCATACTGTCAAAACTCATGTTGTCCCTATTAAGGGCGAAATGCCAACCTTTATGCATTCCCCTAGGATTCATCTCAAGTTATCGAGGTTCTATCCTTAATTCCACCTTTAAAAAGGTACATGCATCCTTCCATGGATAAATCAAGTCATATATCCCTGATAAGGGTGTCTTATTCAATTATTCCCACCTCGATAGTATATGCCTAATTTGGTAACGATAAAAAGGATGTTCTAGAAGATATTGGTCGTGTTCAACGTGAACCCTTCTTAATAATTCCTTAGTTGCTCTTGTTGTTAATCTTAACAGTCATCTCAATATTGGGATATCTCTCATACCTGGTGTCTCCCTTTCTGGGTATCATGCCACCGGTCTTACATATACTTCACATTCTTGAAGGTCACTTCCTTCATCCCATTTTCCTAATATCTTGTTATCCTGTCTCCTCAGTCCATCCGTGTTTTCTTATTAGCCCATCGATCTATCTCGAAGTGTCTTCCAATACTCCCAACTTAAAGGGGATACAATATACATATCATTTATGCCTTAAACCATCAACTTTAACTTATGGTGAATCACCCTCATCCCGACGATTACATACTTTTCTATTTCTATTTCTATGAGTCTTTAGAGTTTCCTCATACCCAACTCCCTTATCATTCCTCAAACTTTATTGCCTTTATATTCCTTTTCACTTCAGTTTCTTTTATTTTCATTTATATTACAACCATTTCATGAACAAACACAACATAAGCAATGATTTCAAACATCACGTCGTGCTAGAATTCTTGTCCTCCAGACGAATCTTGACAACTTTTACAACTTAGATTCATAACTCATCATACTCGTCCGCCTTTGTTCTGGCTCTTAAAGCTTTTACACTATCTCCATAACCTTGGGATTTACTTTCTCGAAAAAAAAAATTTGACTGAAATTTAATCAGTTTATCATAACCTCTTGCTCCGTGCCTTTCTTGGTCTTTCACCAGTGGGTGGTCTCTCTCTTAGGAGGGTAAGTGACAAAAACAGTCTTTTGTGATTCATCAATCATTTAGAATCTCAAATGGTTCCTATATTTCCTTTATCCGGGCTCTTGCCTCGACTGGGTCACCTTGTTCCTTGGAACTCTAAAAGCTTAGCGACTTAAAGGTCATGAAAGAATTTCCCACCGCATTGATTCCTCAGGGTGGTGGTTGGGGTAAAAGTATAAGTTTTGTTTAGGCAGGTCCATGAATTGCCCCATAGAAGTACCGTCCCGCTTCTCTCTATCTTGCTCGACTTCGGTTTTCTCAGTATGAAATGTTTTCTCATCCTCCCCATAATCGGGGTCATCCTACATGTTTTAAATCCTCATTTTCCACTTCATTAAGTTATGGGTTCCTTCTATCTTGATGGCGTCCTCCCTGACTATCACGTTCAGGGTTTGCCCTAAATCTTATTCCTCGAACTATGGCTCGTTTGGAACCCAAATTCTGTAGGAATACCTCATTATTCCCTTATCCTCTTTCTCGGTATTAATCTCTTCTCTATTTGTTGGCTCTCTTCCTTCATTCATCACTTTTTCTTGGCACAATATGATCTTTCCAATAATTCGGGCTGTATTGCAATCTCAAACAGCTTTTCGGTACCGGCTCCGGTTACCTTCACTTCTATTTCCATTTTCTCAAAATCTCTTATCAACTCTCCCAAAGACATTTTCATCATGAGTCTCTCCTTTATACTCAGGGCATTAGCCACCATTTTGGCTTTCCCTGGATGATAAATAATCTCTTAATCGTAATCCTTGATTAGCTCTAACCACTTCCTCTGGCGCATGTTGAGCTCTTTCTGCGTGGAAATGCACTAGAGCATTTATGGCTTGTGTAAATCTCGCACTTCTCTCCATACAACTAGTGCCTCCAATCTTTATGGCAAAACTATTGCCACGAGCCCAAGCTCATGGGTGGGGATATCGAATTTTATATTCCCTTAATTATCTTGATGCGTATGCGATTACCTTATTGTGCTGTATAAGAAGCACCCTAATTCCTTATACGAAGCGTCACTACACATCACAAAATCTCCTTTTTCCATCTGGCAATGCCAACATAGGGGTCGTCACCAACCTTTTCTTTAGTTCTTAAAAGCTGTTCTCACATTTCTCTGTCCATTCGAACTTCTCAGTCTTACGAGTAAGCCGCGTTAAAGGGGCTACTATCTTTATAAACTTGAACGAACCTCCGGTAGTGATCGGCCAATCCTGCCTCTGGTAGTCGCCCTAACCATGGTCATCAATTCCTTAGTGGTCCTTTATTCATTCTGGTTAGGATCCTCCACGGGATCCTCCTCAGCAACAATCCCTTCTAGGACAACGTCCTCAACCGCTACGTCCTCAATATGAACATTATCCGGTCCTGCGTTAGGACGCTCTATCGGAACCACAATCTGATCTCCAATTAGTAAAAAAACATCATCGCGCTGTTGCTCCTCAACCTTAGGGTTCGGAGTCCCGCTATCATATACGATAACGAACTACGCTTCTATCACGATATTTATATGGGTTCCCATAAGGGTTTTAACTGTCAGTACTACGTTAGGTAGCCCGATTATGAACTTGGCAAGATTTCTTATTATCTTAGTGAACTTATTATCTTAACGTCACATCATCTCTGAGGTTTATAACGCTTAGCTCTGATACCACTTCTGTAACACCCCCAAATCCGGGGTCGGGGATCCGGGTTGTCACGAGTTCCATTTCCCTTAATAACACCCAACCTTAATAAACAATCAACTACTCTGTACTGTGACCCCACAATAAACACACACACCACAAGTTATAGTCTCAGAGATGAATTTCTAAAAATAACACGAGTCATTTTATTCCACAATTATATGCCATTACACCGTAAAAGGGTTTTTGAATAAATTTACATTTTCTTTGCCATTATTACAATTCATAATATACATAAGTCTGGTTCATCAATAGTTGAAGCCTAGCCTATTGGTAGTTCCTACCTCAGCTACGGCGGCATCAATGCTTCCAGAAAACTGCGGAACATTTCCTAACCGCTTGCGAATTGGAAGCTTGGTCATGTTCATCTTTTTTATCTGATGTTGTGTGATGAAAGAAGAAAGCAAGGGTGAGCAACAAGCCCACTGAAATAATATGTATAATAATTAACAATATATGAGCATCCTCATAGTACTCAAGAAAGTCTTGGTTAAGAAGAAATGAACCAAGTTGATATCTTAACGCGACCAAGTCGCAAAATATTCAGTATATATGTATATATACTTTTCAAAATCTTTGAAATCCTCTGCCATGTATAATATACACAGAGTTCCAGTTTATAACTGTATAAAAATATCGTTGCAAGGTGATCTCATATATCTAACCTTGTCTCAACGTTTTTCTAAAAATCTTTGGCATGCATAAGATAATCATTTACTAGATATAAGTTGAAAAGATGAAGTTACAAGATACTCCAATATACTTATATCTTTTCCGAATACTACTTGAACTACCACCATTCAAGTTATAATTAGTTCATCCCACAGATGAAGCTACACGACAAAACTTGTATAGAATTAATCTTTGAAATATCATTCAAAAGAAATGAAGTTACGAGATACTTCATTTGATGGAAACATCATTTTGAAAACTCGACCCTGCCAACACTCAACAATCGCCCAGCCGTAGCCTTTCTATCGAAGTGCTCTGGGTAGTGTTGCAGAAATATCCAACTGGATGATGAACTCATTACGGGAGTTTGCCGCGCCAGGAAGACCACTTACGATGATCAGTCGTAGTAGTGTAACCCCACCATTTTATACATGTAGAGGAGAACCTGTAGGATTTACTTGTCAACCGAACACTGGACTCCTAAGGAATGGACCGTCTTAGCGGAACTTCCGGGCCATTTGGGCCAATAAATAAGGCTGGGCCGGCGCCACTCGACCACTTACGCCACTCCTAGTTCAGATGAAATCCATGACTCTGAAACGTAAAGCTCGTCCCCCCTTTCCCCAAGTAGAAACTTGTTTATACGGCTCCACCAAGAAGTCGTATCTAGTTGGAAAGGAAAACTCACCGATATTTCCCAGGCGATGCCTGTTAATGGATTAACTTGTTCCAAGAATTTTACTTCCCGAGTGTTGGGTAAGTAATCAAAAACTCTTTTATCAAAACAGCAACCTTGTTGCGAATATAAAATACATTACAGAACCGGATCCCTCAGGTTTTGAGCGAGTATTTAAATCCCCTTCGAAAGGAGTATCTTAAATATAAAAATGAGTTTTGGGATCCGCCCTAACCTTTAAAAATCATTTTGAAGACTCGAAAACATTTTTAAGAATGTTTGGAGTGATGCTGATTTAATAAAATAAATCAGTCCCAATATATTAGAAAATATCTGAATATTATTATTTAAATAATATTCCCATAAAGAATAATCTTTATAAAAATAATTGAAGTAGAAGTTTTAAAACTTATACTTGAAATGAATATTAAATATCCAAAGATATACTTAAACGAAAGTACTATCTTTATTTGAATAATCAAAAGTAATTTTGATTATCGACACATTATTCTTTAATAAAATAAAGAATATTAATTAGTAAATAATCAGAGTCATAAGTCCTCGAATGAATATTCAAATAATATTCATTAAATAAAATAAACGGAGTCATATGTCCTCGAATGAATATTCAAAAATAATATTCATTAAATAAAATAAACATTAAATAAAATAAACGGAGTCATATGTCCTCGAATGAATATTCAAAATAATATTCATTAATAAAAATAAAGTTATCGAATAAACCTTATTCGATTCATAGTTTTGAAAACTATAAATATATATATATCTAAATATATATTATATACTCGGGAACATCGACTCCCGGTTTTAGAAAATGTTCACCTTTGGGTCCCCTATACTAAGGGTATACGCAATTACTGCTTATCTCTAGCATAGGTATTATGCAACTAATAAGCATTTGAATCAACAGATATATATCAAGATTACGAAATAGACATGCATATATACCATATCACATGTTCCAATATATCGCAAGATTTTCTAATTAACCATCATGCATCTATCACAAGATAATGCATATACATATGTATACATCACAACAACAGTATAACGGGTAGAAAACTTTCCTGAGCGACTGGGGGTGATAAATGGCTTGGGACGAGTCTGGTAACCTATAAACAACATATAAGTTGGAATTAAACCAAAGTCGCTTATGAATCTATACTTTAACCAATTAGACCCTAACGTTCGCTTTTGCGCTTAACGATTCACTTAAGTCGCTCGAGTACCCTCGGCTCAACCATTTTTAATAAATTAACCATTAAGAGTTTTAAGGAGATTCTTTCGCGAGTACCTTACCAACTGCTTAATCCACTTAACCTAATTGCTTCATACCCCAATTAGTCATTTAAAGTCCTTAACCAAGGTTTCAAAGTAAGGCGAGGGGAAATGGTTCGTTCGCGAAATACCGTTACTTAAAACGGTCGTTTCTCCTAAACCGTACATCGGATTCAAGCGTACCACATATCAAAACGAAGCTCGTAACATGAACTATCTAATCATGGCAATGGTCAAAACCTAACAGTGAGTTCACGGGTCCTGATGTTAAGAACAAAAGCAGTCTAAAGTAAATCGGGCATTACGACAGCTATGTTTACGCGATTACCAAATTTTATCCTACTTCAAATCAACCACAAATCAACCATACAACCAAAATCCATCCATACCATACTACAACAGCCCCAACACCTCAAGTTCTCCAATTTATATTTTTCTCAAACATGAACTAAAAATATACTTAAGTTCATTAACCAATAATCTAAGATTTACAACTCCAAAAACATCACCAAACCAACCAATCTCTAAACACACAATAATCATGCCTCTCATCAACTAAACTACTCATAACAAGCTCTTAATCATTCAATAATAATGCTAGGTCAAGAGACTATACCTTCCTTGAGAGTAGGAGTAAGTAATGAGCTTGGAAACAACCTTGGAAAATCCTTACTAAAGCTTTATCTAAACAAAAACACAAGATCAAAATTTCAAGTTCTTGAAAAACACTATTCACCAAGAACTTTGATGAATTGATTAGCTATGTTAAACATGGAATCTTGAGCTTAAACTTATGGCTCATCTAAGTTATGAATTATGGAAGCTAAAGAAACAAACCTCTTGAATTATGAAGGTGTGTAGCTTGATTTTTTGAAAATTTTCCTTTGCTTTTCATGGAAAAGCCGAGAGCAATAGATGGGGGAAGAAGAGAAATGAGTTTGTTTTGGTTGCTTTTGATTTTTGGTGTTTGTAAAATGAATACTTGGTGGAGATTGCTTTGATAAAGTGATGACATCACTTGGATGACCTCACCTCCAAGCCACATGTCTTTCCCTTAAGATTTGATGATGTCACCTTCTCTTTTAACCACTTGTTTTAGCTTCTCTTGGAAGCTTCCTTCCCATTCTACTTGTATGTGCTTGTCCCTTGGTCGTTTATTTTCACTCTAAAATAGGACTTTTTGCTCCAAATCCTTCCAAGTCTAGAATTTCACTGTAACTACAATAAAACATCAAAACCTATTAAATAAATATCCAAATCAGTGCAAAACAAAACTAATATGAGAATAAAATTATATAATATATATATATAAATATATTCTATCAAACATCCCCACACTAAGCATTTGCACGTCCTCGGGCATATAAGAGAAATAAAAACTAAGTCCTAATTAACTAATATCATTTTCGTAGATGACACGATTGCATTGAGCATATACAACAAGCCGTTAAACCTCTAGGCAACCCTAGTAGGACGAGTTTTGTCTCGTGAGGGCTTATAGAAGATATACCCAAAAAATCAAATATTTTCAATCACCAAGTCTCTCAAGCATGAAACATATCATGGTACTCCAAATATTATAAACCTCAATCACATAATAATCTGGAAGTGTCTGAAAGTACAAGTACTCTCACTTAAGCATCAATTAACACAAAATAATCCAAGTATGCACACAATATTTTGATAGACAAAGATATCATGAAATAGACATCAAAGTTGCAACCAGTAAGTAAGCACACTTTGGATAAAAAATTTACATGACTCTCAACTCACACAAGTGTATAGGTGTAAGTGTTCCACTCAAGTTAAATCAATGTACATGTGCTACCATATGCCTGGTTGTCCACTGAATCTCCACTACTTCGTATACATGCATACATGAATCAAAAGGTCTTTGTTAAGGTTGTAACGAGGTTTAGGTACGAGTAGGATATCAAAAAAAATGGCTAACAAGTGGCTAACTTGATAAACCAATAGAGCATACTATTCACTTTTAATTAAAGCACCCAACATGAAAATTAGATCATATAAAAGATGAAAAGTCTCTCACAAACATTAAATTTGAAATCACATATAACCCATGTACTTTTCCCATTTTCATATTGTAACAAGTAATGAACACAAACTTGATCGTTCTTTTTTTCTAATTTTTTTTCAAATTCAAGTAATTCTCTAGTAATCAAGGGCAGTGAAAAGTTACTAAGAATGAACTTAATACCAGCACATCCATGGATCGTCCCTTTCAGATGACATTACAGTTGCCACCCAATAATCTCAAAGGAGTGCTTAATCTTTATTTTATTTTTTCTTTTTTTTTAAGATCAAGTCCCTATTTAATGTTTATTCCCACTGAAATGTATCACCTTAACAAAAGAAATTCCCACACTAAAGATTCACCAACCCTGAAGTTGAATCACTATGCTCTACCAGTAAATCAATACAATAATAAATAAATAGGCTCAATAAACTTAGAGTGGTGATATATGAAAGAGACATGATATTAGCTCAAGTGGGTTCACTAAGGATATAAATGTCATGGTTACTGTTTAGGTAATGAAGTTCATCCTAGTGCCTTTATCATATTCATGCACACACACATATCATGTAGTTTCAAAATGGTTTAAAATAAGTTCTAGAGCAACATGCAAATGATGAACATCATACAACAAATAAAATTGATTGATAAAGAATGCATCAATCATAAATTAGGCTCAAAGCCTCACAAGGCGAAAGCATGCTCGACTCACTGAAATTAACTAAGTAGCATCTCAAGTTTTCAAAATTTTGCAAGCACGCACAAGAAATTATCAAGTATCAAATGATTTTCACGGATATGACAGTGTTAAGTGGAATTTATGTGCACTTATAATGCTCTATAAAGGCTTGAATTGGTGTTTTGTACTCAAGTTACTTGTGTTTTTTTATGTGTTTTTGTAGTATTTTTGCATTTCAGGCATAAATAAAAGAATCAGGAGATTTAGCATTATTTTGGTGCTAAATTGTTGCTAGGAGTGTTTCTAGGAAGATTGCTCAAGGATCGCCAACTCAAACTATGTAAGAAAATAAAATTCAGGATATTCTCCAGAAGGACACCACACCCGCGCTAAAGTAGCGCGCGGCCGCGCTATGAATGCAGATTGTCAGCGCGCCCGCGCCAGGTCGGGATGCCATAATTCTGTCTCTACTTAGATTTTGAGAGTTTGAAGCCCTGGTTGATTCTACAGCATATATAATAAAAACTTATGATCGGTTTTAAGGTGGAGACGTACCAAAGCTTAAGTAGAAGGCGTAAGAAGACCGTATAGCATAATTCAACCAAGGCGAATGTCACACCCCAACTTAACAATACATAATATATATCTATTATAATATTTTAAAGAAAGTAAATATAACTGAATCCAAGATCCTACAGTTTAGGGTTTGGAACAGCCCAACACTACCATCTATTACAACTGATTTTAATATCGAGTCCTCACACAAAACTATCTCTTAATCTACCTGAGCTCGGACATACGCATCGGCGTCACAAGTCTTACGTGTTGTCTGCTTGAATCTAACCATAGCTGCTAGCTGAAATATCAGGGTTAAAGCAAGGAGTGAGCCAAATGCTCAACAAGTGCTAAACCATATGATACAAAACATAAATCGAGATATTAAAGATTGTCAATGCGAAGATATAACTAATAATAAGAGATGAAATTTTGGGTGATGGCATCATTTGCTTGAATCAAAACATTTTCAAAATCATATCTTAATCAAAATCATTTTATGACGCTACGGATTACAGCCGGTGATCAGCCGCGAAGTAATCCCGAACCCTGCTGGGTTCTAAAACATTAATGGGATCCCTAGGCAACTTTTAAGCCTATAATATAAGTGTGGAAAGGACTCGCGTCTCAGTCCAGATCCACTATTCAAGAATACATTTATCCCCTTTTGCACTGAAAATCCACATTTTAATCATTTCAAAAACTGATGCCGATTTATAATAAAATTTCTTAAACAGTAGACATCTTTATCAAGGGATTATAGATCAAATTTGAAACACTGGAAATATGTCACAAAATCTCAGGGCCATGATTCACTAGACTTTACTATATTAGGGTGATTGAAAGGTTTCCATTTACAAGAACTTTGACAAGGAGATTTAGCAAGGCTATTGGATAATATGAAAGAGTAATGCCAAACTAGCCTTAAAGCAATGGTTTTAAATAGGGTATAGGTATTAGAACATCAACAAGATAAGCATTACTGGTTCCAAGTATGATAGAGGTGTTAAAATACAAAGAAAGTGATCATCAACTCAAGGTATAACAGGGTATCAAGATTTAGGGTAAGGATATGGTTATCAAACAATCATGAACGACTTTAAAAAATGATTGGCTTTTAGGTATCAAGATAAAATTTATATCGAGGTTATTACAAGAGTTGAATCAAAGCATCAGGGTGCAATATCAAGATTTCTCAGGAATCAATAGCATGATAATCAAAAGGATCAATAAAGTATTATAACAAATCTTTATTTTATCATGGCATCACCATTACTTTGGTATACTAGCATGGTATGACTTTTGATCTACTTGCAATAAGTACTTGAGGGTTCATGGCATTTTTATATAATACAAAGATAGATTTAAGAATCGCTTGGTTCAAGTATAGCAAGATAACTCAGAATACTCGCATCAATATATATGAACTAATTATCACACATTTGCAGTGTAAACAAAATACAGGTGGAATCACTTACCTTGAGAAAGGCTGGTCTGGTCTGGCTGGAAGGAGCAACTGGAAGCTTTAATCGACCTTTATGGCAAGTTTACCCTCGTCTCGAGATCCTACATAAATAATAATAACCTCATTATAATATATTCTCACCAACTCAACCTATTTACAACCCAAAATTAAACACAGGTGGCACTTAGGCCTATATGCACGAAATTTATAATCACCTTATAAATATAATAGTACACATAGCCACATATACTCACATACCATATTTTAATATCAAATAATATCACACACACCATAATGCAAAACTAGGCTTGGATGATCTCGATCCCCAACTAAGTTACTTGATTGCTAAACTAGGCAAAGTCTCCAAATTTTGGCCTCCTAACTCGATGTGCCTTTACTAAACTATCCAAAACCTATTAACCCTCACTTGGGCCTTTTACTCTACTGGATTTATACTATCTTGCAACCATAGTGGTCAACCTAGGTCTCACTCATAAGTGCTCTAAAACTATGTGATAAGTGAAAGTGCTCACTAAGGTAAATTTCAGAATGACATCTATGGTTTCTTGAGTGCATTAGACACTCTTAAACTACAAGTTTACCTTCAAAAATTCTACACTAGACTCTTCTGACCATAAGGCATCACCCAAACTCTATGTGGCTCAAGGGCCTAGCTTGGGCCTCCTTGGGCCTAAGCTTAAAGTTCATGGTTCCCCTGTTTTTCTGGGCAGAAAATGCCCTGACTTGAACTAACTTGCAACACATGGTTCTAACTCAAATCTTATGAACTATGGCTGAAAAAACTCCTCTGACACTCCCTCTAATTATGGCCCAACAGGTCCTAATGAGGGCCTACCCATGACATGGTCAAAACTTCCTATTTCTAAGTTGCAACGAAATTGTCCCCTGCTGGACAGATTTTGTGTTTCCACTCATGCACCTAATCAAACGACTTACAAACCTCCAACAAACACCTAAAACCTTTTATATACTCCTAGTGCTAGATTCTGGTGGCTTGGGTCTCAAAGTGCACAACAAATGCTCATTCAAAACTTCCCCATAAACTAGTGCATCAAATCTGGAAAAATGCAAACACTAACTAATCCCTTTCCACCTTAACTCCCACTTAATAACCAAGCATCCAACTCTTACCAAAGCAAACCTAGTTCCTTAATGTCCTAAAATAGTGCCTCAACAGGAAGGGAGATCATCCATGCCCAATAACAACAACATGCAACTAAAAATATAACATGCAACTCATGGAAACACTTAACAAGATTTCGGCTAGGCATAAAGTTTAAATGCTTGCAACTTCGACTTGTACCTATTACTCATCCTTAATATTCATGAAATATATCTTCTATTAACTATTAATAAGAAATTTATCATGGAAACAATCTATTTTAAGCACACATAACAACATGATTTCGAAAAGAGTAGCATATAAAACATGGTTGATCATCATTTTAATATCTTAAAACTAGCATGCATGGCTAAACATGAATATATAATGAAATTTCAGTAGCATGCAAAGGATTTTAAAGAATGGTTTCTTCATAAAACACTTAGTTAGCACATATATAAAATGTATCTCATAGAGAGCTCTTGAATTCACAAGAATCAAGAGTTTCTCTTTGGAGATCACACAAGAACTACACATGCAACCATGAAACTTCAACTCCCAAGTCACAAAACTCTTGGGAAGTGTATAAAATGAACGTAGGTAGAAGATTTATACTAGGGAAGATGAGGAATGAAATGAAAAATGGAAGGGGGTAGGGGATGGGGGGCTTCGACCGAGAGCAACAAGGGAGGGAGGGAAGGAGAGAAAAATGAGGTGTGTTGGAGTGTTGAGTGAGTGAAAATGACCTCTCCCACTTGGTTTTTGGTTTTATGCTTTTGGGTTGACAAAATAATGAGTGGAAGTGAGAATGTACAAAAATGACCTCTAGCTAAAGTTAGGCCATTTTGCATGCAAGGTTAGTGTGGTAATTTGGTAATCAGCAAATGAGTTAGTGGGGTTGAAAAGGTCTTCTTTGCCCTTTGAGAGAATAGAAGGGTGATTTGCATGCAAGGGCTTCTATGTAATTTGCTAATTATAACAAATAAAATTTGTAAAGATTTATTTTTATAAAATAAAATACAAGTTCAAAAATTATGAAATTTATACCATAAAATAACTTGGATTTTTAGAAATTTTATAAAATCACTTTTGAAATTTGTGAACAAAATAAATTTTAAAAGAAAATTTCTCCAAGGTTTAGAATATTCCTTATAAATCAAAAGTAAGGGAAATAAATAAACTTTTGCTTTGAAAAATCATATACTATATAAAGCAAGTTTAAAATGCAGAAATTTTCATTCACACAACGTACAACCATTAAGTATATTTACATTCGGCTCTAATATTATACCAAGTCCACAAATAATATTATACAAAATATCGGTCGTAACATCCTCTCCCCCTTAAGAGATTCTGTCCCCAGAATCTAAGAGAACAGATGAGGATACCGGGAACGCATATCAGTTGATTCTTTGACGTTGGGGTTCCTCCAAAGTACCTTCACTAACTTTACCGACTTATTCCTAAGACTCTTTACTTTCCAGTCGAGTAATTTGACAGGTTGCTCCACAAATGACAGGTCTGCCTGAATTTCTACAGGTTCATATTCTATCACATGGCTGGCGTCAGGATTGTACTTCTTAAGCAACGACACATGGAACACATTATGTACATGCTGGTACTGAGGTGGTAAGGCTAACTCGTAGGCCACCTTCCCCACCTGACTCAAAATTTCAAAAGGACCTATATATCTAGGTGCTTGTTAGTGTATACTGAAAATATTTATTTGAAGTATGTACATTTATTTCTGGCCAGTTTATTTGAGAATCATTTGAATGTTTACATGTTGTCTAATATTATATATTGTGAACAATCTAGTATCAAATGGGATACAGAATATTAGATTGTTAAATACGGTTATATAATATAATAAGGTTCACAGCACAGGTGGTGTTGGACAATCCACTAGTATGGCTGTAGTATTATTTAGATTAGTTTATATTGACTAATAAATAATACTAGTATACTTTGTGTATATTGAACAAGATCAAATTTAGAATTGTTCCCTTAATACTGATTAAGAAGGAGAACTAAGATTCTATGTTATTATTAATGCTTAGGTTCTTAATCCGGAAATAGTAATTGACACATGTATATTATTTACATGCTTTGATTTATATATGAAATAATTCTTTTGAATTATATCATTATATTTTGGGTGATGGAATTATATACATGGTGGATATTATTTATTGAAGGAATCCATGTCCTGATAATATTCGGGTTAATGATGTCCCCTTGAAAGCTCAAAAAGATTTAATTATGTGAAACCCTGCAGGTGGAATTTATTCTGGCATAATTAAATAAAGGTTGAGTGGATGATCAAGGATAAAAGATATTAATTAAATAAATTATCAGTAATTTATTTAATTAATGGACATATGATATTTTAAACATGGAGAATTTAATAAGCAAATAATATTGGAACCGAATTAATTAAATTACGGTATTAGGAAAGGTAGTGCAAATATTAATTCTTTAGTGGATTAAATTAATATTTAATTACATTGGGCTAGGCTCAAGATGTAATTAGAAGGCCCAACCTAATTATCCATGGTCCCTATTGTAGCATATATATATTCTTATTCTCTTCTTGCTTGGAATTGTGTGAAAACATATTGTAGCCACCAAGGAGCAAGAAGAGAGGATAACTTGAGAAGACGGAGGCCACACTTCGCTCAAGGGAATTTGGGAATACAATAGAAGAGCGTGGAATCAACCATTAACAAGGTAATCCTCTTTTCGTAATCTTTATCGTAAAATATAGTAACACCCTAAGTCCGTGGTTCCCAACAGTGCTAACTTCCCTTACTTGCCAAATCTAAACAACCCTTTTCTTGGTGACACCTTTAACAAAATGGCTTCGCCCACTTGGAATCTAACATCCTTACGCACTGGATCCGCATACTTCCTCTGTCTATCTTAAGCAGCAAGCAACCTTTTCTGAATTAACTTGACTGTCTCATGCAACTGTTGTACCAATTCCGAGCCTAGAATCCTTCCTTCTCCTACTTCATCCCAACTTGTCGGTGATCTACATTTTCGTCCGTACAAAGCTTCGTATGGTGGCATGCCAATACTGGAGTGATAGCTGTTGTTGTAAGAGAATTCTATCAATGGCAAGTGGTCGTCCCAACTTCCTGCAAAATCGATTGCACAACTGCGCAACATGTCTTCGATTGTTTGAATTGTCCTTTCGCTCTGACCATCAGTCTGCGGGTGGTACGCCGTACTCATGTTCAACTTCGTGCCAAGATTTTCTTGAAATTGCTTCCAGAATCTAGAGTTAAATCGGGGATCTCTGTCTGAAACTATCGATACGGGTACTCCATGCCTTAGTACGATTTCACGCACGTAACCAATTTATCCAATGACGACTTCTCATTAATTGGAAGGAAATGCGCCGACTTCGTAAGGCGATCAACTATAACCCATATAGCGTCATGTCCGGATTTCGTTCACGATAGTCCGACTATAAAGTCCATAGCAATATTTTCCCATTTCCATTCTGGAATCTTTAGGGGCTGAATTAATCCGTTTGGTCGTTGATGTTCTGCCTTCACTTTCTGACAAGTATAACACTTTGCAACCCATTCTGCCACGTCTCGCTTCATATTTGGCCACCAAAAGTTCTGCTTTAAGTCCCGATACATCTTGGTGCTCCCCGGGTGGATTGAAAATCTTGAATTGTGGGCTTCTTGTAGGATCTCATTCTTCAATTCAGGTACAGGAGGAATCCAAATTCTTGAGGAAAACCTTAGTATACCTTGCTCATCCCTTTGAGTGCCAATCTCTTCTCCAGTTAGCTGATTCTTCTCTTTCTCCATTACTTCTTCCTGACATTTCCTTATCCTTTCCACTAGTGTTGGCTGAAAAGTCATTGCACGACAAACTGCTTCAACTATTCCACAATCACAAAGTTCTAATCCAAATTTCTTAATCTCTTCAGATAGTTCCTTTGGCGTTGCCAT
Organism: Apium graveolens; assembly: GCF_009905375.1. Classification (NCBI taxonomy): domain Eukaryota; kingdom Viridiplantae; phylum Streptophyta; class Magnoliopsida; order Apiales; family Apiaceae; genus Apium; species Apium graveolens. The sequence goes on from NC_133656.1 coordinate 80,097,448, forward strand.
CATATTCAACCTCTCCTTCCTACTTAAAACATCGACTACAACATTCGCCTTTCCAGGATGATAATTTATCGAACAATCGTAGTCCTTGATCAATTCCAACCATCTCCTTTGCCTCATATTGAGTTCCTTCTAAGTGAAAATATACTTTAAACTCTTATGATCCGTATAGATTTCACACTTTTCTCCGTAGAGGTAATGTCTCCAAATCTTAAGTGCAAACACTATGGCGGCTAGTTCCAAATCATGCGTCGGGTACTTCAACTCATGCAGTTTTAACTATCTTGATGCATACGCGATCACCTTATTGTGTTGCATTAGCACACATCCCAATCCTTTATGTGAAGCATCGCTGAAAATCACAAAGTTTTATTGGTCGTCTGGTAGTACTAACACCGGAGCGGTTACCAATATTTATTTCAACTCTTAAAAGCTATCCTTACATTATGCACTCCATTCGAACTTCTGATTCTTCCTGGTTAACTTAGTCAATGGCGTGGCAATTTTTGAAAAATCCTTGACAAACCTTCTATAATACCCTGCCAATCCTAGAAAACTTCGCACTTCCGTAGGTGTCTTTGGCCTCTCCCAACTCATAATCGCCTCAATCTTTGCTGGATCTACTTTAACTCCTTCATCTCCAATGATATGTCCTAAAAATTGAACTTCCTTTAACCAAAACTCAGATTTAGAAAACTTGGCATATAACTTCTCTTGTCGGAGTATCTCCAATGCTATCCATAGATGACGCTTATGTTCTTCTTCTGACTTTGAATAAATAAGGATGTCATCAATGAATACCACTACGAACTTTTCCAAATACTTTTTAAATACTCGATTCATCAGATCCATAAATGTTGCCGGGGCATTAGTCAATCCAAAAGGCATTATTAAGAATTCATAATGTCCGTATCTGGTCCTGAATGCTGTCTTGGGAATATCTTCTTCTTTGATCTTTAATTGATGGTATCCTGATCTCAAGTCAATCTTTGAAAAGCACTTTGCTCCCTTCAGCTGGTCAAATAGGTCATCTATTCTTGGTAGCGGGTAGCGGTCTTAATCGTCACCTTATTCAATTCCAGATAATCTATACATAGCCGCATACTTCCATCTTTCTTCTTTACAAACAGAACAGGTGATCCCTATGGCGACGTACTTGGCCGTATCACTCCTTTATCCAATATTTCTTGTAGCTGGCTCGCCAACTCTTTCATTTCTGCTGGTGCCATCCTATATGGGGCCTTTGAAACTGGTTCTGTGCCCGGAGCAAGGTTGATCTCAAACTTGATTTGTCAATCTGGCGGTAAGCCCGGTAGTTCGTCTGGAAACACATTTGGGAACTCGTTAACTATGGGGATATCTTCTATGCCAAGGTTGCCCTTTTCTGAATCTACTACATAAGCTAGGAACGACTCACAACCTTTTCTAAGTAGCTTCTTAGCCTGAACGATTGTAAGAAACAATTGCTTTTGCCTTTGTCCCTTAAATACTACCTTCTCTCCACTCTTCGTCTTTAAATACACTTTCTTGGTCTTACAATTAATCTGAGCGTTATTCTTCCCTAACCAATCCATACCTAAAATTATATCGAACTCTCCCAACTTGAAGAGTATCAAGTCGGCTGAAAACTTATGCCCCGAAATATTAATCTCACAATTCAGACAGAATTGATTCACATGAATCTTCTCTTGGTTCACAATTACCACATTTACTACCTCGCTCATAATCATTTTATCACATTGAAGTCTATCAACAAAAGTTTCTGATATGAAAGATCTCGTTGCTCCCGAATCAATCAATACTTTAGCTTTGACATTATTTAGTAAAAGTGTACCTGCTATCACCTCAGAGTTCTGGACAGCATCCTTCATTTTCAAATCGAATGTCCTTGCTGTTGCTTGCGGAGTTGTTGTAGGTGGTGGAGGTAATGCCAATACCTCGGCTGGCACGCTTGCACTGGTACTTGCCACATTCATTAGAGCTTTGACTGGTCTGGTTGTCTTGCACTCCCTAGCTATGTGTCCAGTCTTTCCACACTTGTAACATGTAACTCCTGGCTTCGGCATCTTACACTCGTTTGCCAAATGTCCCTTCTGGTTGCACCTATAGCATGTCATGCTCAGCTTATTACACACTCCGGGGTGCCTTCTTCCACAATGCTTGCATTCCGGTCTCTGGAATCTGTTTTCTCTAACTTGTCCTTGACTTGTCTGGTTGTTCCCTTTCGATTCTTGTCTTTTGCCCAAATTCCCCTTCTTTTGAAAATTTCCGCCTTTATGGAATCCAAACCTCTTTACATTCTGATCTTGTGAATTTCCGGCTTTAGACTTTTCTCCATAAAATGGAACCTTTCTCTTCTTGTTATCCATTTCCTTTCTTGTCTGCATCCCATTATTTTCAATCAGAGCAACTTTTTGTACTACTCCCACATAAGTATCAAGCTCAAACATAGCCACTCTATCTCTGATCCAAGGCTCCAATCCTTGTTGAAATCTCTTCGTTTTTTCCTCCTCACTGCTGGTATACTTTGTCACAAACCTTGACAACTCCGTGAAATTCTTCTCATACTCCAGTACAGACATATTCCCTTGCTTCAACTCAAGAAATTTAAGCTCCATCTGATTCTGCATGTACTTAGGGTAATACTTTTCCAGAAATAACTTCTTAAATCTTTCCCAAGAAACTTGCTGATTTGCTTCCATAGCTTTTACTGATTTCCACCAATAGATGATTTCGCCCTTCAAGAAGTAAGTATCATATGGTGTCTTCTGATCGTCCCCTAACTGTACCAACTCAAAATCCCTTTCCATTTCCTTAATCCATGTGTTAGCTATTATTGGATCAGTGGTATCATGAAATGCAGGTGGATTCACATTCTGAAAAGCCTTGAAAGTGACAACTTATAGAGGTGGTACTGGTGGATCAGGTGGTTGGTGTGGTTCACGGTTATCTTGGTTTTCAAATTGTTGTTGAAGAGTTAGTTGTTATTGAGCTATAGCGTTGGTTTGCTGTTGCAAGGTTTCCAGTAATCGAAGAATATTTGAATCTGTGGTGGATGTGGTTGTTGGGTTTTTCTTTTTGGGTGGCATGATCCTGAAATAAGAGTTATATCAAAACAGGTATGAATAATGAAATAATTCGAGGGTATCGCATGGCATTCTTATTTACATATGAGGTCAAGTTTCAAATTAAACAGATATGGTGATGCATATAAAGGCGTAAAATAACAGTTGAGAGCAAATGGAACGATAGTGCATAATAATTGAAATTTTTAAGGTCACAATACATCAGGATTCGGACAAAGTCTGATTCTAGGAATAACATGCTTATTTAAAGGAAACAACTGGGAATTCTACGAAGTCCGATAATACAACAACATGAAAGGTAGATAATGGAAAGAACTAAGGCTCCACTCCATCAGAACGGGGCTTGGTAGTCTTCTCCTCTTGAAGCGTCTTCACAATGTTCTGGAGCTCATCCGCCACCATCTGGATGATATACTGACTGGTACGGTCTAGGTGTGAAGGCATTTCCTCAAGCTTAGTGTTGACGTACTGAACCAAAGTCTCAAGTCTTGCAGTCATCTGCTCTTTAGGCTTCCCTTTATAGTTTCGGCTGTCCGGATACACATTCTTCAGTCGGTCTATCAGTCGGTCGTACTTGCCCTGAAGCATGTCAAACTCGCGCCTCAACTCAGCATACACGGAGAAAGCAATAGTGTCGTCCGACCCAGAGGATGACGAGGAATGCGCCCTTTGCTGACAAACCAATAAGAGGAGTATTAATAATAAATTTACTTAACCTACTCTCTCGCATATTATCTATAACCTATACATTTATCCTATAATCTATTTGGGTTGTCCAGGGACTCTAAACCGTAGCTCTGATACCAAAACCTGTCACACCCCCAACTTAACAATACATAATATATAACTATTACAATATTTAAAAGAAAGTAAATATAACCAAATCCAATATCTTACAGTTTAGGGTTTGGAACGGCCCAACACTACCATTTATTACAACTGATTTTAATATCGAGTCCTCACACAAAACTATCTCTTAATCTACCTGAGCTCGGACATACGCATCGGCGTCACAAGTCTTACGTGTTGTCTGCTTAAATCTAACCATAGCTGCTAGCTAAAATATCAGGGTTAAAGCAAGGAGTGAGCCAAATGGTCAACAAGTGCTAAACAATATGATACAAATAATTAAATCGAGATATTAAAGATTGACAATGCGAAGATATAACTAATAATAAGAGATGAAATTTTGGGTGATGGCATCATTTGGTTGAATCAAAACATTTTCAAAATCATATCTTAATCAAAATCATTTTATGACGCTACGGATTACAGCTGGTGATCAGCCGTGAAGTAATCCCGAACCCCGCTGGGTTCTAAAACATTAATGGGATCCCTAGGCAACTTTTAAGCCTACAATATAAGTGTGGAAAGGACTCGTGTCTCAGTCCAGATCCACTATTCAAGAAAACATTTATCCCCTTTTGGGACTGAAAATCCACATTTTAATCATTTCAAAAACTGATGCCGATTTATAATAAAATTTCTTAAACAGTAAACATCTTTATCAAGGGATTATAGATCAAATTTGAAACACTGGAAATATGTCACAAAATCTAAGGGCCATGATTCACTAGACTTTACTATATTAGGGTGATTAAAAGGTTTCCATTTACAAGAACTTGGACAAGGAGATTTAGCAAGGCTATTGGATAATATGAAAGAGTAATGCCAAACTAGGCTTAAAGCAATGGTTTCAAAGAGGGTATAGGTATTAGAACATCAAGAAGATAAGCACTACTGGTTCCAAGTATGATAGAGGTGTTAAAATACAAAGAAAGTGATCATCAACTCAAGGTATAACAGGGTATCAAGATTTAGGGTAAGGATATAGCTATCAAACAATCATGAACGACTTTAAGAAATGATTGGCTTTTAGGTATCAAGATAATATTTATATCGAGGTTATTACAAGAGTTGAACCAAAGCATCAGGGTGCAATATCAAGATTTCTCAGGAATCAATAGCATGATAATCAAAAGGATCAATAAAGTATTATAACAAATCTCTATTTTATCATGGCATCACCATTACTTTGGTATACTAGCATGGTATGACTTTTGATCTACTTGCAATAAGTACTTGAGGGTTCATGGCATTTCTATATAATTCAAAGATAGATTTAAGAATCGCTTGGTTCAAGTATAGCAAGATAACTCAGGATACTCGCATCAATATATATGAACTAATTATCACACATTTGCAGTGTAAACGAAATACAGGTTGAATCACTTGCCTTGAGAAAGGCCGGTCTGGTCAGGCTGGTAGGAGCAACTGGAAGCTTTACTCGACCTTTATGGCAAGTTTACCCTCGTCTCGAGATCCTACATAAATAATAATAACCTCATTATAATATATTCTCACCAACTCAACCTATTTACAACCCAAAATTAAACACAAGTGGCACTTAGGCCTATATGCACGAAATTTATAATCACCTTATAAATACAATAGTACACATAGCCACATATACTCACATACCATATTTTAACATCAAATAATATCACACACACCATAATGCAACACTAGGCTTGGATGATCTCGATCTCCAACTAAGTTACTTGATTGCTAAACTAGGCAAAGTCTCCAAATTTTGGCCTCCTAACTCAATGTGCCTTTACTAAACTATCCAAAACCTAATGACCCTCACTTGGGCCTTTTACTCTACTGGCTTTATACTATCTTGCAACCATAGTGGTCAACCTAGGTCTCACTCATAAGTGCTCTAAAACTATGTGATAAGTGAAAGTGCTCACTAAGGTAAATTTCAGAATGACATCTATGGTTTCTTGAGTGCATTAGACACTCTTAAACAACAAGTTTACCTCCAAACCTTCTACACTAGACTCTTCTGACCATAAGGCATCTCCCAAACTCTATGTGGCTCAAGGGCCTAGCTTGGGCCTTCTTGGGCCTAAGCTTAAAGTCCATGCTTCCCCTGTTTTTCTGTGCAGAAAATGCCCCGACTTGAACTAACTTGCAACACATGGTTCTAAATCAAATATTATGAACTATGGCTGGAAAAACTCCTCTGACACTCCCTCTAACTAAGGCCCAACAGGGGCTAATGAGGGCCTACCCATGACATGGTCAAAACTTCCTATTTCTAAGTTGCAACAAAATTGTCCCCTGCTGGACAGATTTGGTGATTCCACTCGTGCACCTAATCAAACGACTTACAAACCTCCAAAAAACACCTAAAACCTTTTATATACTCCTAGTGCTAGCTTCAGGTGGCTTGGGTCTCAAAGTGCACAACAAATGCTCATTCAAAACTTCCCCATAAACTAGTGCATCAAATCTGGAAATATGCAAACACTAACTAATCCCTTTCCACCTTAACTCCCACTTAATAACCAAGCATCCAACTCTTACCAAAGCAAACCTAGTGACTTAATATCCTAAAATAGTGCCTCAACAGGAGGGGAGATCATCCATGCCCAAGAACAACAACATGCAACTAAAAATATAACATGCAACTCATGGAAACACTTAACAAGATTTTGGCTAGACATAAAGTTTAAATGCTTGCAAATTCGACTTGTACCTATTACTCATCCTTAATATTCATGAAATATATCTTCTCTTAACTATTAATAAGAAATTTATCATGGAAACAATCTATTTTAAGCACACACATTTCGAATTTATAGATTTTTAGACATAGCAACATTATTTCGAAAAGAGTAGCATGTAAAACATGGTTGATCATCATTATAATATCTTAAAACTAGCATGCATGGCTAAACATGAATATATAATGAAATTTCAGTAGCATGCAAAGGATTTTAAAGCATGGTTTCTTCATAAAACACTTAGTTAGCACATATATAAAATGTATCTCATAGAGAGCTCTTGAATTCACAAGAATCAAGAGTTTTTCTTTGGAGATCACACAAGAACTACACATGCAACCATGAAACTTCAACTCCCAAGTCAGAAAACTCTTGGGAAGTGTATTAAATGAATGTAGGTAGAAGATTTACACTAGGGAAGATGAGGAATGAAATGAAAAATGGAAGGGGGTAGGGGATGGGGGCTTCGGCCGAGAGCAACAAGGGAGGGAGGGAAGGAGAGAAAAATGAGGTGTGTTGGAGTGTGGAGTGAGTGAAAATGACCTCTCCCACTTGGTTTTTGGTTTTATGCTTTTGGGTTGACAAAATTATGAGTGGAAGTGAGAATGTAAAAAAATGACCTCTAGCTAAAGTTAGGCCATTTTGCATGTAAGGTTAGTGTGGTAATTTGGTAATCAACAAATGAGTTAGTGGGGTTGGAAAGGTCTTCTTTGCCCTTTGAGAGAATAGAAGGGTGATTTGCATTCAAGGGCTTCTATGTAATTTGCTAATTATAACAAATAAAATTTGTAAAGATTTATTTTTATAAAATAAAATACAAGTTCAAAAATTATGAAATTTATACCATAAAATAACTTGGATTTTTAGAAATTTTATAAAATCACTTTTGAAATTTGTGAACAAAATAACTTTTAAAAGAAAATTTCTCCAAGGTTTAGAATATTCCTTATAAATCAAAAGTAAGGGAAATAAATAAACTTTTGCTTTGAAAAATCATATACTACATAAAGCAAGTTTAAAATGCAGAAATTTTCATTCACACAACGTACAACCATTAAGTATATTTACATTCGGCTCTAATATTATACCAAGTCCACAAATAATATTACACAAAATGCCGGTCATAACAGCGAAGAGGATCTAGTTTATTCTTGTGATTCTTTATTTTAAGTTATAATCTTGGATTCTAGTTTTCTTATTTATGAACCTATACTCTTGTTACGTACTTGGTTTATTATTTATTCAGTATAAAAACTACATTTATTATACCATGCTTTCATCGGAACCCACGTTGATGATGAGTCTGATTATGGGCTAATCGTTATCGTGGGGTTCTAACGGATTTACTTGTGGATTTCTTTAGTTAATTTGTTTCGATACATTAGTGTGTGGTGATTGTATGATAGCCTAGTATTGGTTGTGCTTATTCATCTTATGAGCATCACAAACTTATAAGATAGCGTGTTAATCTCTTTTGAAGCAAAAGTGAATTTAGAGGTTTAGAACTTGCCATGCTAGCATAGGTTCATGTATTGTTATCCATGATTCATAGGTAATTTTAACCATCTTACTTCTCCTATATAATCACGATAGATAACTTGCACATTAAACCGTTATGTTGTCAAATTCTATAGACATATAGGTTCTCTATATAATTGGTGTCTATTCAGCTTCTATCTCTTTTGCGGATGTCTGGTAGTAGGGTATTCGTACAACGAAAGTTGACATTTACAAGTTTCGTGTTGTCTGATTAGTATCATCACCATTGCATGCTAAGGTTAAGAACAAAGAGGCTATTGAATGAAGTAGTAATGAAGTTAGAATCCCATGTTTGTGTCATATAGTAATCAATCCTTCTTAAACTCTTAGTTTAAGTTCATTAGTATAATCTATAGTTAATCTTAGTTATAAACAAACTCAATTTGTGATCATCTTAGCATTGAATAATAAACATAACATTGTTACATAAGTGCATTGATTAAAATTAACCTAAACCAGCCTCTGGGGGAACAAACTAGAATTAATTATATATTACTTACGATCGCGTATAATTGCGTGAATATTAGCGCGTGTTTTCGTCTTAACAAGTTTTTGGCGCCGTTGCCGGGGACTTGGTGTTAGTTTTTAGTTTATGTGTTTGTCATCAGTGTTCGTTAAAATTCAGTGACTCAGATATTGTTACTTACTTATTTCATTATCTTGTTTCAGGTACTCTAGCGAGCATGTATGCATATGCGTTCTCGGTCTCGTAAGAGAACACTGGATAAAGCTGAAGAAGAAGTTGTAGTAGCTAAGGAAGTTTTCGAAGAAGTTCTTGTGGAGGAGAAATTTGAAGAAGAAATCTTAGTTGAGAAACAAGAAAAATCTCTTGTTGCAATGGTGAACCAGAAGCGAATACAAAAGCTTTGATGGACTATTCTTAACCAAAGATCGATGATATTCAGTCTAGTATTATAAGACCAGCCATCGCGGCTAACACTTTTGAAATCAAGGCTAGCACGATTCAGATGATACATAAGTCAGTTCAGTTTGGGGGTTCTCCTATGAAAGACCCCAACATACACATCAGAGATTTCATCAAGATCTGCGACACCTTCAAGTTCAATGGAGTTTCCGAAGATGCTATTAAGCTAAGGCTTTTCCCATTTTCTCTGAGGGGTAAAGCTAAGAGCTGGTTACATTCTCTACCACCAGGCTCTATCACTAAATGGGAAGATATGGCTCAAAAGTTTCTTACTAAGTTCTTTCTTATGGAGAAGACTACTGCAATCAGGAATGCTCTTACTCAATTTGCGCAGCACTCTGGAGAGTCTTTGTCTGAGTCTTGAGAGTGATACAAGGTGTTAGATATATTTGATAATGTCATGTCTAATATGATTTATGTTTAGTTTTCAGATCTTACTTAAACAGGACAAATCAGTAATTAACTGAAATCAGCACTTATACTGAAGTCAGAACTTAAGTCATCAGTACTTAAGGTTCAGGAGATATTTATCAGAAGATAATATCAGGACTTAAAGGAAATGTTCAGATAAGGAAGGGGGTTGATTGAAAGGAAAAGAAGATCAAGACAAACGTAAGAAGAGATATGCATGAAGAAGGAATTCTATGAAGAATAGAATACTTGGAAGAAAAGATATCTGATTGATATATTTTAGGAAGCAGAATTATATTCCATATCAATTAGCGATTATCTTGTAACTGTGTAGTATATAAACATAGACATAGGGTTTATACTATAAGTGTTATCATTATCGAGAAGATTATTCATTGTAACCCTAGCAGCTCTCGTGATATTTGTTCATCACTGAGAGAGGACAGTTCAATACTGTAACAGAATTTATTGCTTTGAATAAAGTCTGTTTTTTGTTACTTGTGTTATTAGAATTCGATTTGATTGTGCTATACACTGTATTCACCCCCCTCTACAGTGTGTGTGACCTAACAAGTGGTATCAGAGCCTATCTGTTAACATACAAACAGTTTAAGATCCAAAAACAATCATGTCTGAATTAGAAACTCCAACTAAGCCCACCAAAACTGAAGAACCTCCAAAGACACAAATCCATAGCCGATATGAGGCTATTAGAGTTCCCATATTGAGACCATCTGAATATCCCATATGGAAGGTGAGGATGACTATGTTTCTGGAAGCTACAAATCCAGAATATCTTGATAGAATCAAGGAAGGGCCTCACAAACCAACCAAGCTCGCTGTTGCAGTTGCAGGTGGAGCAGCAAAGTCAGTACCAAAGGAGAAGAGTGACTACACTGCTGAAGATATCGCATCAATTGCTAAGGATGCTAAGGTACGACACTTACTGCATAGTGCCATTGATAATGTAATGTCAAACAGGGTAATAAACTGCAAGACTGCAAAGGAGATATGGCATGCCTTGGAAATAAGATGTCAGGGAACTGATACGATTAAGAAGAACAGGAAGACAATACTCACTTAAGAGTATGAACACTTTGACTCAAAGGCTAATGAGTCATTGACTGATTTATATGATAGATTTGTCAAACTCTTGAATGATTTGTCACTGGTTGATAAGGAGTGTGATCTTGAAGATTCAAACCTTAAATTCCTATTGGCTCTTCCTGAAAGCTGGGATTTGAAGGCAACAACAATAAGAGACAACTATAATCTTGATGAAATGACTCTTGATGAAATTTATGGGATGCTCAAGACTCATGAACTTGAGATGGAACAAAGAACCAAGAGGAAAGGAGGAAAGTTAAGGATAGTTGCTCTTAAGGCTGAAGAAGAATCCCCCAAGGCAGCTACCTTAAAGAAAGGCAAGGGTAAAGCTCTCTTCACAAAGTCTGATACTGAGTCATCAAGTTCTGATAGTGATGATGACTCAGAATCTGAAAGCTTGCCTGAGACGGATGCTGATGAAGAGATGATGAAGCTGTATACCCTTATAGTGAAAGGAATCACAAAGATTGCATACAGGATTTTCAGGAAGGGAAAGAAGTTTCCCAGGAAAGGTGCAAGTTCTGATAAGAAGAATTTCAGAAAATCTGAGGGCAAAGGAGGAAAGTCTGACAGAGGAGATTATACAAATGTCAAATGCTACAACTGTGGTGAGAAATGCCACATATCTCCTGATTGCAAGAAAGTGAAGAGTGACAAAGGTAAGGCTCTTGTCACAAAGAACAAAAGCTGGACAGACACCTCAGACTCTGAAAGTGAGAAGAATTATGCCTTGATGGCAAATGCTGATATGGCAAGTGCTGAAAGCAGTTCTGAAGCTGCTGAGTTAAAGGTACCTCAAACTACTTATGCCTTTCATACTGATGATATTAATGAGTTGAGAAGATATCTTAAAACCATGTTCATTAGCTATAGAGATCAAACTTTAACATGTGAAAGATTAACTTCTGAAAATCTTGCTTGCAAAAAGAGGAATGATTATTTAGAAAAAGAGTTAGTCATGTTCCATCAAACTCAGAAAGATAGAGATGATGCTTTCTATGTTAGGGATGAAGTGCTTAAAATGAATGAATCTCTAAAAGCTGAGTTAGAAAAGGAAAGAGAGATTATCAGGACTTGGACTAACTCTGGTAGAACAACTCAGAATTTGTTAATTAGTGAAAACTGGAAAGAGGGCTTAGGTTATGGAGATGATAAGAATGATAAAGGAACTGTAGAAATTAAGCCTATAGTTATTAATCAAAAATCTAAGTTAAAGCCTGTTAAGTTTGTAGCTGTAAAGTCTGATAATGACAAATCAGAAGTTAAAAAGGAACTAACTTCTGACAAACTAAAACAGGAAAAGACAACAGAAGTAAATGTAGGCTTAATGACAAAGAAGTAGCTTAAGCATAAGCTGAAAGATGTTAAGAATGCAAACAAGGTAAAATCACCTAGGAAAAATAGGAATGGAAAGAAAGGTGTGAATAAAGCAATGATTATAAGCCTGTTCATGATGCTCCTAGAAAAACGTGTCATAACTGTGGAAGTTCTAACCATCTGGCTTCTTTTTGCAGGAAGAATAAGAACATAAACTCCTTACCTTCAAAGTCAGGAGTTAAGAGTCAGTCTGTTAGATATAAGCCACAAAATCCTTGTTTTCATTGTGGTAGTTTATGGAATTCCATTTATACTTGTAAGGAATATCATAGTCTGTACTATGATTATTATCAAATAAAATCTTCTTTAAAGAAAGTTAGCATTGTTCCTTCTAGTGTAAGTTCTGATTCAAAGTCTGATAGTGTAAATTCTGATAAGAAAAATGTTAACATAAACTTTGATGCTAAATCCGCTGCAAATGTTAACAAACTTAATAAGGCCAAAGGATCCAAGCAAGTCTGGGTCCTTAAAACTAATCATTAGTGGTCTTTGTGATTGCAGGGCAACAGGAAAAACATCCTAGTTCTGGACAGTGGATGTTCAGGACATATGACTGGAAATAAAGCCCTGCTATCAGACTTTGTGGAGAAGGCTGGCCCAAGTGTTTCTTATGGAGATGGCAACATTGGAAAAATGTTGGAATATGGCAATATCAATCTTGGAATGTCATCATTAAAGAAGTAGCTCTGGTCTCGGGACTTAAACACAATCTGCTGAGTGTTAGTCAAATCTGTGACAGAGGTTATCATGTGGATTTCTTTGAAGAACACTGTGAAGTTATTAGTAAATCTGCAGGCAAAGCTGTTCTGAAATGATACAGGCATGGTAACATCTATGAAGCCAAGCTTTCAACAAGTACTGATGGTTCTGCAATATGTCTGATGAGTAGAGCATCAATTGAAGAAAGCTGGAATTGGCACAAGAAACTCCCTCATTTAAATTTCAACAATATAAATGAACTAGTCAAGAAAGATCTTGTGAGAGGACTGCCAAAGTCAGTATTTGCTCCAGATGGCCTTTGTGATTCTTGTCAGAAGGCTAAACAAAGGAAATCCTCATTCAAGTGCAAGACTGAATCATCAATTCTTGAGACTTATCACCTACTACATGTTGATCTATTTGGTCCAGTAAATGTCATGTCTATTACAAAGAAGAAATATGTTATGGTCATAGTGGATGAGTTCACCAGATACACATGGGTGTAAAAGTGAAACTGCATCTATCTTGATTGATCATGTCAGGCAACTGGATAAATTGGTCAAAGATTCTGTGAAGATAATTGTAATAACCCAAAAAAAAATTGAACTTTTTGTAACCCTTATGAATAGTGATTTTGCTGATTATGCTGAATAAGAAAACTTTTCATGCCACACTATGTAGGGGTTCTTTTATTGATATTCCGAGATCTTATTAGTACTCTATATGGTATATAAGTGTATGTAAAGATCGTCAGAATCCAAATTCGAACACTTTGATTTTTCCCGAAAACCCACCAGATACAGAAAGAATTGAGTATAAGGTAACATGATTAAAAGGATTTTAATTCAAGGATTATAAGAGAGGATCATAAAAGGAATATAAAATATTGAGAAAGGTTTAAGGGAACCTAAGTAATGAGATCCCTGGTATGATCCCTCAAACGATAAACGAGAACGAAAGTTAAGCGAACCGTATAGCAGATAAGCGGTCATTAGCCAAATAATTAGGGGTTAATCAAAGAGGTTAGTGGGTGATGATGTCATCATACCAATAAGAAGGAAACAAGTGTAAGAAGATGACATAAGAAAGATGACATAGGCATGGTGACATAAGCATGACAAATAGAAAGGTTAGTTGGTTGATTGTGAGCCATGTAACTTTTACCATGGTAAATTTAATTAGCAAACAAGAGAAGCAACCAAGCCAAAAGAAATCATAACACAAAAATTAAGAACTTGACTTTGTTTTTCCACAAGAAGCTCTCGGCCAAAACCAGAGCAGCAACTTCAAACTACCATATCTCCTTCAATACTCACTCAAATAGTATGTTCTATAGCTCTTTAGAAATGTATTGAGATGGCCTACAACTCTTGTTCACAAGTCTCGTCCAAATAAGCATGGTAAGACCCTCGTTTTGACAGTTCTTTCAATCTGACTTTTAGAAATTTCAAAACCTAACTTTGTATTCTTGATTTTTTTGGAAAGATCAAGCTTGTAGGAGGCTCCCTAAAACTTCCTAGCTACTCTAATCACTCCAAGGAAGGTATAACACCTCCAAACCCTAACTTTTCTTTGAGTATTATGATGGTTTTGATGGTTATAATAAATGAGAAGCATGATGCTTGTGTGTTTAGAGTTTGGATTGGATTTGTAGTGATTTGGATGTTGAAATCTTGTTTATAGTTAATGAAACTTAAGTATAGCTAGTAGTTCATGTGTGGGGTTGTATAAATTGGAAAATCTTGAGGTTTGGGGACTGATTAGTAAGGTTTGGATAAGGGTTGGTTGTATTGTTGGTTGTGAATTGAATGTTGGTTGTTTGAAGTGGTTTAAAACTTGGTAATCGCGTAAACATAGCCGTCGTAATGCCCAATTTCATACAACTGCTTGTTCTTAGTGTTCAGGATAGAGAGCTAACTATTGAATCTGTGACTTTTCCATGTTTAGTTAGATTATGTCGTAGGCTTCGTTTTGATATTTGGTTCGCTTGAATCCGATGTACGGTTTAGGAGAAACGACCGTTTTAAGTAACGGCATTTCACGAACGAACCATTACCCCTCGCCTTACTTTGAAACCTTGGTTAAGGCCCTTAAATGAATAATTGGAGTATGAAACAATTATGTAAAGTGTATTAGGCAGTTGGTAGAGTACTCGCAAAATAATCGCCTTAAAATTCATAACGGTTTATTTATTAAAAATGGTGGAGCCGAGGGTACTCGAGCGACTTATGTAAATCGCTAAGGCAAAAGCGAGCGTTAGGGTCTAAGTGGTTAAAAACTAGTTTCTTAAGCGACCGTGGTCTAATTCCAGATTATGTTATTTTTCATAGGTTACCGGACTCACTCTAAGCTTAAGTCTATCCGGGAACACTCAGGCAAGTTTTCTACCCGTTATACTGTTGTTGTGATGTATATATGTATATGCATTATCTTGTGATAAGTGCATGATTGTTATTAGAAAATCTTGCGATCTATTGGAGCATGCTGATATGGTATATATGCATGTCTATTTCGTAATCTTGATATTTAATTGTTGATTCGATTGCTTATAAGCTGCATAATACCTATGCTAGAGATAAGCAATAGTGCGTATACCCTTAGTATAGGGAACCCAAAGGCAAACATTTTCTAAAACCGGGAGTCGATGTTCCCAAGTATATTATATATATTTATATATATATATAGATATAGTTTTCAAAACTATTAATCGAATAAGGTTTATTCGATAGCTTTATATTATTAATGAATATTATTTTGAATATTCATTCGAGGACTTATGACTCGGTTTATTTTATTTAATGAATATTATCTTGAATATTCATTCTGTTGGATTTTTAAAACGCAGCGGGGCATGGCAAAACTCTTTTACACATACAAAATCCAAATAAAAGCATATAAATCGTGAATAAAAATTCGAGGGATCAAATCTAACCTATTAAAATAATTCGGAGACAACGATCAGAGATCCTTAGCAGTTGCTCCTCAAGTGTGAAGCACTCCACCGGTATCCACCAAGAAAACGACTTTTAGGAGGAGGAGGAGGTGGAGAGAATTTGGTTTCTGAAACTTTTGGGTTTCTGGGGTTAGAATAAAAATAGGGTCTATAATAGTGTATTTATAGGCAAAATTTTCAGCTGAAATTTTCCCATAAATATTATTATTATTATCCCATTTATTATTCTCATTAATAATTAAAACACCTTTTAATTATTAATCCTTTTTCTAAACACTTTAGAATTAATTCTCTCTCTTGATTTAATTTCCAAAAATTAAATCCTTAATTAATAATATTAAGAACTTTTCTTAATTAATTTATAATCAATTAAATCTCATTTAATCAATTATTAAATTTGCCAATTAATTATTTATTTCACAAATAAATAATTATTAGCCATTATTAATTAATTCCTCCACCAATAAATCATTCTCTTTTTATGGTGTGACCCTGTAGGTTCAATATTAAGCCGGTAGTAAAAATAAATAATAATAAAACTATTTTATCATTATTTATATAAATTCTCTAATTTATTAAATATGATTAATTAATTAATCACATTTATTCTACATCGTGAGTGATGCTTCTCAACATATCGCGACTATTCGGATAATATGAATTCACTGCTTAGAATACCAAGAACCTGTCAGTAAATAGTTACCGTACAATAAACTCCTTCTACCCTATAATGTCCCGATTAAATACAAGGCATGGATCTCGTGTCAAGCCTATCTAATTCAATCACTTGCTTACCATTTACTATGCGTAGTTCTATGCAAATTAGAAACTCCTTTCTAATTTCATTCACTCTGGCCAGAGATTCCTGAACTAGCATAAGTGGATCAGCCTTGAACATTCGCTTCCTTCACTGGAAGGGGTAGATCATTTATTGATCATACTATCTTCGTGTACAAATTCCTATACCCAGAAGAGCCCTAATAATTGTCCCTGGAGACTAAGAACTAAACCAAAGCATAGTTCAGTGTACACAAGATGACTATGATGACCTCAAGTCTAAGGATACTTGTACAACTATCACTAAGCGAACAACTGCTGACACATGAGTGAACTCCATCAGTTGTTCAGCTGGGCGAGTCATGTTCAGTGAACTTATTCCATAATAAGCACCTACATACTAGCTATAGTGTCACCACACAAATGTCTATGAGAACAGACATCCTTCATAATGAAGCAAGCATAGTATGTACCAATCTTTGTGGATTATTAATTACCAGTTAGTAATCCTATGACCAGGAACTATTTAAGTTTAGAGTTATCATCTTTTTAGGTCTCACTATTATGATCTCATCATAATCCATAAAAAGCTTTACTCTAAACTATGGTATATCTTATTTAAACACTTAAATAGATAAAGCCCATAATAAAAACAAAACAAGTCTTTATTAATATCAATAAAATCAAAATAGATTACATAAAAGTTATTCCTAAATCCTAATACATGATTGGACTCAGGACATATTCCTTTCAATCTCCCACTTGTACTAAAGCCAATCACTCTGGTATCTAATACCCATCTCAACTTTATGACGATCAAAGTGACTTTCAAAAAGTAGCTTTGTGAGTGGGTCTGCTATGTTGTTATGTGTGTCAACTCTAATTCAATACAATACAAGAAATGTTATTGCGCTCCCACTAACCCTTTTGTAGACACATGGTTCATCTACGTTTTTTATAAAATCAAACTCTTTGATTGTCTCATCAAAACGAATGTTCCATCTTTCGAGAAGCTTGCTATAAACCACATATGGTTCGCAGCAGCTTACACACTAGGTTTTCATTTCCCTTGGAAAGAAAACCATCTGGCTATTTGCCAGATCTCATAGTCGTAGTAAGCAGCATTCGCAAGCAAAATCCGAACTGATTATAACAGGGCTACAGGTAAAAGGCTTCATCAAAGTCAATCCATTGCCTTTGTTTGAATTCTTTTGCCACAAGCCTGGCCTTATAGGTCTCCACCTGGCCATCTGCTATAATCTATCTTTTGTATACCGTATACATAGATTCCATTCTGGATTTCATGGCACTATGCCATTTCTCTGAGTCAACACTACTCATAGCATCATTATAGGTCACAGGGTCGTCATCATCAAATGATTGATAACTCATTGTCATTCTCAATGACAAGGCCATATTACCTCTCAGGTTGGCGAGACACTCTCCCTGACCTACGAATGGGCTATTCCACAAAAGGTTGTTCAGTCAGAACAGGTGTTTCCACTTGATCCGTAGTAGTTTGTGCTTCTTGAACTTCATCAAGTTCAATTTTGCTCCCACTGTTTCCTTCAAGGATAAACTCCTTTTCCAAGAAGGTAACATGTCTGGAGACAAACACCCGATGATCGGTGTAAAAGCAACACCCTAAAGTCTCTTTAGGATATCCCACAAAACTACATTTTACGGATCGATATTCCAGCTTATCTGGGTCAACTTACTTGACATAAGCTGGACATCCCCAAATCTTAACGTGTTTAAGACTCGGTTTCCTTTCTTTTCATATCTCATACGAAGTTTGAGGAACAGATTTTGGAAAGCACCTTATTCAGTAAATATGCTGAGGTTTCCAATGCATAACCCCATAGGAATACTGGAAGATTTGCATAGCTCATCATGGACCAAACTATGTCTAACAAAGTTCGATTTCTCCTTTCAGATACCAATCTGGAGGAGTCCACTGGGAGACTATACCATTTACTTTGAGATAATCTAGAAACTCTCCGTTAAAGTATACACCACCTCGATCTAATCGAAGAGTTATAATACTATGTTTGGTTGTTTCTCCACTTCATACTTATATTCTTTGAACTTTTCAAAGGCCTCAGACTTGTGTTTCATCAAACACATATCCGAATCCAGATCTATCATCTATGAAAGTAATGAAGTATGAAAATCCACCCATGGCTTGCTTAGACATTGGTCCACATACATCTGTGTGTACCATTCCTAGCAAATTTGCAGCCCTCTCTCCATGTCTACTAAATGGAGACTGCAATGCCACTATAAAGTGAGATTTTCATCATCCCTTTTCTTTTATTAGTTTGTTCAATCTGAAATAAATTATGTCACATATATTCAGACCATTATTTAAAGTACCACGTCCATAAAGAATATTATCTCTAAGAATAGAACATTCATTATTCTCAATAATAAATGAAAAATCCACCCAAGTCTAACATGGGAATAATATTCCTCACAATCGAGGGAACAAAAATAACAATTATTTCAAACAATAGTCTTGCCCGTAGGCATATGATTCTACATCTTCAGCAGCAACTCTTGCTCCATTTCCATCAGTAGAATCACCTCCTCTTCCTCAAGAGTCCTACTTCTCCTTGGTCCCTGCAACAAATTGCAGTTATGAGAACCACAGGCGGTATCTAATACCCAAGTAGAAATTTGATTTAATGACATATTCATTTCTATCATGAACATACCTGAATCAGAGGCGGTAGTCTCACTACCCTTCTTCTTCAATTCTGTAAGGTAAACCTTGCAGTTCCTCTTCCAATGCCCCACCTTGTTACAGTGAAAGCAAACAACTTTGCTCTTGGGGTCTTCAGCTTTTGGTGGAACCGGCGTTTTCTCACCTACTTTCTTCTTCTTGGAAGAGTTCCTCTTCCTTTTCTTAGGATTGGAACCTTCACCAATTAGAAGAACAGAACTCTTCTTAGGGGAAAAATTCGATTCCGCAGTCTTCAACATGTTGTGGAGTTCAGGCAGGCTGACATCCAACTTATTCATGTGAAAGTTCACAACAAACTGTGAGAACGAACTCGGAAGCGATTGCAAGACCAAGTCTTGGCTCAGCTCCCCATCCATGGCAAAACCAAGTTGTCCAAGACGTTCAATCAAATTGATCATCTTAAGTACATGGTCATTCACAGATGATCCCTCAGACATCCTACACCCGAACAGCTCCTTCGATATCTCATATCGAGCTGTCCTCCCCGCCACATCATACAACTCTTGTAGATGCATGAGGATAGTGTGAGCATCCATATGCTCATGTTGCTTCTGTAGCTCAATTTTCATGGAAGCTAGCATGATGCACTGAGCAACATTTGCATCATCTATCCACTTACGATACACAACATATTCATCATTATGTGCATCACTAGCAGGTTCAGTAGGCTTAGGTGAGTCAATCACGTATTCCAGCTTCTCAATCCTGAGAACAATTCTCAAGTTTCGAAGCCAGTCAGCATAATTAGGACCAGTCAATTTGTGAGCATCTAGTATGCTCCTGAGTGATAGTGCAGAAGACATAACGTACAAAGTAAATCTGTAAATGATAAACACATAACAACACTTAGCAAATATTCGATTTCATTTTAAAACACTATATGAATCGGGTCTTTATTCATAAGTGGCTCCCACTAGTTTATCTAATTTATTCAACCCTCTACGTGAAAAATTAAGCATTCATAATGCTAGTGGGAATAGGGATCCTACATTCCATTACACAACCCCGGCTGTGGCACGAAACGCCATGTAATGTTCAATAGGCAGACAACTCTTGTCAATTACATCTTATGTTATTCCCTAATCAAACTTTAGCCTCTTGAATAATTGAGTCACGGCTGTGGCACGACAAACTCAATATTCTAAGTTAAGTCAAACCCAACATTCCGTACAAATGAATCAGTCCCCAAAGGCCCACGGCTGTGGCACGTAACGACCTTTAGATTCTTATTCAATGTACACATCTCTATGTAATAGACAAGTATTTCTTATTTCGAAATCAAAGCCCTCGGCTGTGGCACGAAATGACAATGATTCAAAAATAAGAACTACTTTCTATCATGTTGGAAGGCTATGACCGACACAAGCCCGTTGTGTCATTGGCCAATTACTACTTGATATTATTTAATTTTAGAGGGATTATATTATGTTACAATCATAATCATATTATAAAGAGATTCTTCCTTTTAAATTAAATATTTCAAATCAATAATCAATAATCAGACGATTCCCAGATCGGGTGGAGCATTGTCAAGAGGTGTCACTTAATAACCCTTTCTTACAGATAGAAATCTGTTGTTGACAGAATCATCCTTTCTCTCATATCGAAAATTCATATTCAATTACGTGTTTCACAAACACAAGAATCTCATGATTGTATTCATAATATTATTCTTAAGGTTATGAAACAATTTCACTATACTAGGTTGTCTAACAAACGCCTTATGTTTATTTAAGTTCACCTAAATCTATCATCGCATGATAAACTAAGCATATATCACATATATCAACATGAATAAACATCAAGGTAGGCATGTTACATCATCTAGCACATTAGTCTAAGCATTATACATCTCTATGTATCACATGAAGCATTTAAAATCAATTAAAACAATCAAAAACAGCTTTAAAACACTTCATGGAAATATAAACAGTTCAAAACTTTTATATAAACTAAAATTGATCACTCCATTAGATCCGTCTCGAAAAAACGAATCCAACGATATATTGCACGCCTAAAACGGAGTTACGAAACTCCCAGAAAAACAATTTTAAAAACAACAGAGGGGCTGTAACGCATTACAGGAATGCGTTACAGGGCCTGTAACGCATTCATGTGATGCGTTACACCCCTTATAAGCCAATATAGGGTGCAACGCATTCTACAAATGCGCAATAGGCTACCCGCGTGCGCTGCACGCGCCGACAGTTGCAGGCGGCTGTCAGCTACCTTTTCTGCTGTGTCTATCGTACCTATGTTGTCTTCTTTCTATCACCCGTGCAAACAACAGACAGCAGTACAGATTATGCAGATATAGATATATACATACATACAATTCATATATATATATATAATTATTTAATTACGAATTTTAATTACTAGAACTTCAAAAATTCATAATAAAAAATCTATACATCATAAAATTATGAAAAAAATACCCAGACGATCTACAACACTTGTAGAACCCAGATCAACATTCAAAATTATTTTGAGAAACGATTTCTCATCAGAAAAAATTAATCCATGATATAACTTGTAAAATTCATAATTAATTCATACAAGCACATAAAATTCTGAAATTTTTACCACAGATCTATATGCATATAACCTATGCTCTGATACCATTGTTGGATTTTTAAAACACAGCGGGGCATGGAAAAACTCTTTTACACATACAAAATCCAAATAAAAGCATATAAATCATGAATAAAAATTCGAGGGATCGAATCTAACCTTTTAAAATAATTCGGAGACAACGATCAGAGATCCTTAGCAGTTGCTCCTCAAGTGTGAAGCACTCCACCGGTATCCACCAAGAAAACGACTTTTAGGAGGAGGAGGAGGTGGAGAGAATTTGGTTTTCTGAAACTTTTGGGTTTCTGGGGTTAGAATAAAAATAGGGTCTATAATAGTGTATTTATAGGCAAAATTTTCAGCTGAAATTTTCCCATAAATATTATTATTATTATCCCATTTTTTATTCTCATCAATAATTAAAACACCTTTTAATTATTAATCCTTTTTCTAAACACTTTAGAATTAATTCTCTCTCTTGATTTAATTTCCAAAAATTAAATCCTTAATTAATAATATTAAGAACTTTTCTTAATTAATTTATAATCAATTAAATCTCATTTAATCAATTATTAAATTTGCCAATTAATTATTTATTTCACAAATAAATAATTATTAGCCATTATTAATTAATTCCTCCACCAATAAATCATTCTCTTTTTATGGTGTGACCCTGTAGGTTCAATATTAAGCCGGTAGTAAAAATAAATAATAATAAAACTATTTTATCATTATTTATATAAATTCTCTAATTTATTAAATATGATTAATTAATTAATCACATTTATTCTACATCGTGAGTGATGCTTCTCAACATATCGCGACTATTCGGATAATATGAATTCACTGCTTAGAATACCAAGAACCTGTCAGTAAATAGTTACCGTACAATAAACTCCTTCTACCCTATAATGTCCCGATTAAATACAAGGCATGGATCTCGTGTCAAGCCTATCTAATTCAATCACTTGCTTACCATTTACTATGCGTAGTTCTATGCAAATTAGAAACTCCTTTCTAATTTCATTCACTCTGGCCAGAGATTCCTGAACTAGCATAAGTGGATCAGCCTTGAACAGTCGCTTCCTTCACTGGAAGGGGTAGATCCTTTATTGATCATACACTATCTTCGTGTACAAATTCCTATACCCAGAAGAGCCCTAATAATTGTCCCTGGAGACTAAGAACTAAACCAAAGCATAGTTCAGTGTACACAAGATGACTATGATGACCTCAAGTCTAAGGATACTTGTACAACTATCACTAAGCGAACAACTGCTGACACGTGAGTGAACTCCATCAGTTGTTCAGCTGGGCGAGTCATGTTCAGTGAACTTATTCCATAATAAGCACCTACATACTAGCTATAGTGTCACCACACAAATGTCTATGAGAACAGACATCCTTCATAATGAAGCAAGCATAGTATCTACCAATCTTTGCGGATTATTAATTACCAGTTAGTAATCCTATGATCAGGAACTATTTAAGTTTAGAGTTATCATCTTTTTAGGTCTCACTAGTATGATCTCATCATAATCCATAAAAAGCTTTAATCTAAACTATGGTATATCTTATTTAAACACTTAAATAGATAAAGCCCGTAATAAAAACAAAACAAGTCTTTATTAATATCAATAAAATCAAAATAGATTACATAAAAGTTATTCCTAAATCCTAATACATGATTGGACTCAGGACATATTCCTTTCATATTCGAGGACTTATGACTCTGTTTATTATATTTAATGAATATTATCTTGAATATTCATTCGAGGACTTATGACTCTGTTTATTCTACTTAATGAATATTATTTTGAATATTCATTCGAGGACTTATGACTCCGCATATTTACTAAATAATATTCTTTATTTTATTAAAAAATAATGTTTCGATAATCAAACTTATTTTTGATTATTCAAATAAAGATCGTACTTCGTATAACTATACCTTTGGTTATTTATTATTCATTTCAAGTATGAGTTTTAAAACTTCTATTTCAAATTATTTATATAGAGATTATCCTTATGGGAATATTATTTTAATAATAATATTCAAATATTTTCTAATATATCGGGACTGATTTATTTCATTAAATCAATATTATTGCAAACTTTCTTAAAAATGTTTTCGAGTCTTCAAAATGATTTTAAAAGTTAGAACGGATCTCAAAACTCATTTTTATATTTAAGATCTTCCTTTCAAAGGGGATTTAAATACTCGCTCAAAACCTGAGGGATCCGGCTCTGTGGTGTATTTATATTCGCAATAAGGTTGCTGTTTTGATAAATGAATTGATTACTTACCCAACGTTCGGCAAGTAAGTCCATCGATTGAGTCGGCATAAGCAACATGGGCTCAGTGGGCGTCCATGAAAGTGTAAGTGGCTCAGTGCGAGTCCATCAAATGCGTAAGTGACTGAGTGGCAGTCCAGCATAAGGTCCTATTGCGGCCAGGGTGATGACCAGTGGGGAATTCGTCCATCTACTAGTAGAAAATGTTACTTATTGGTATCTTTGCCTGATCAGTAAGATATCAGGTTTATGCCAAGGTTTTCTCCTTTCCAAATTCATTGGATATTGCAACTCTGTTTATAATTTTCATAACAGAGGTTTTCAAGGAGTGTATGAAATGTATATATATATAGGTGTATATATATCGGGACTTAATGAAGTATCTCATAACTTCATTTCTTTCAAATGATATTTCAAAGATTGAATCTATTCAAGTCTTATCTTGTAGTCTCATCAGTGTGATGAACTTTTGAAACTGATTATAACTTGAACGGTGGTAGTTCAAGTAGTATTTGGAAAAGATATAAGTATATTGGAGTATCTTGTAACTTCATCTTTTAAACTTATATCTAGTAAATGATTATCTTATGCATGTCAAAGATTTTCAGAAAAACGTTGAGACAAGGTTAGATATATGAGATCACCTTACAAAGATATTTTTATACATTTATAAACTAGAACTCTGTGTATATTATACATGTCAGAGGATTTCAAAGATTGTGAAAAGTATATATGTATATGTATACTGAATATTTTGTGACTTGGTCGCGTTAAGATATCAAACTTGGTCCATTTCTTTTTGACCAAGACTTTCATGAGTACAATGAGAATGCTCATATATTGTTAATTATTATACATATTATTTCGGTGGGCTTGTTGCTCACCCTTGCTTTCTTCTTTCATCACACAATAACAGATAGAAAAGATGAACAGGACCAAGCTCCCAATTCGAAAGCGGTTAGGAAATGTTCCGCGGTTTTCTGGAGGCGTTGATGCCGCAGTAGCTGAGGCAGGAATTACCAATAGGCTAGGCTTTCAACTTTTAGTGTTCCAGACTTATGTATCTATATGAATTGTAATAATGGCAAGGAAATGTAAATTTATTCAGAAACCCTTTCGAGGTATAACGACTTATAATTATGGAATGAACGGACTTGTGTTATTTTTGGCATTCATCTCTGAGACTATAACTTGTGGTGTGTGTGTATATTGTGGGGTCACAATACGCAATACTTGATTATTTATTAAGATTAAGTGTTTTTAAGGGAAATGGAACTCGTGACAACCTAGATCCCCGACCCCGGATTTGGGGGTGTTACAGAAATGGTATCAGAGCCAAGCGTTATAAACCTCAGAGATGATGTGACGTTAAAATAATAAGTTTACTAAGATAATAAGAACTCTTGTCAAGTTCATGGTCGGACTACCTAACGTAGTACTGACAGTTAAAAACCTTATGGGAACCCTTATAAATATCGTGATAGAAGCGTAGCTCGTTATCGTATATGGTAGCGGGACTCCGAACCCTGAGGTTGAGGACCAACAACGCGATGATGTTTTATTAGTTATTGGAGATCAGATTGTGGATCCGATAGAGCGTCCTAACGCAGGACCGGTTGATGTTCATATTGAGGATGTAGAGGTTGAGGATGTTGTCCTAGAAGGGATTATTGCTGAGAAGGATTACGTGGAGGATCCTGACAAGAATAAATAAAGGACCACTGAGGAATTGATGACCATGGTTAGGGCGACTACCAGAGGTAGGATTGGCCGGTCACTACCGGAGGTTCGTTCAAGTTTATAAAGATAGTAGCCCCTTTAACGCGGCTTACTCGTAAGACTGAGAAGTTCGAATGGACAGAGAAATGCGAGAACAGCTTTTAAGAACTAAAGAAAACGTTGGTGACGGCCCCTATGTTGGCGTTGCCGGATGGAAAAAGGAGATTTCGTGATGTGTAGTGACGCTTCGCATAAGGAATTAGGGTGCTTCTTATACAGCACAGCAAGGTAATCGCGTACGCGTCAAGACAATTAAGGAAATATAAAATTCGATATCCCCACCCATGAGCTTGGGCTCGTGGCAATAGTTTTGCCCTAAAGATTGGAGGCACTACTTGTATGGAGAAAAATGCGAGATTTACATAAACCATAAGTTCTCTAGTATATTTTCACGCAGAAAGAGCTCAACATGTGCCAGAGGGCTGGATCTTAGATGAAAGTCATAGTTCGAGGAATAAGATTTAGGGCAAATCCTGAATGTGATAGTCAGGGAGGACGCCATCAAGGTAGAAGGAACCCATAACATAATGAAGTGGAAAATGAGGATTTAAAACATGTAGGATGACCCCGATTATGGGGAGGATGAGAAAACATTTCATACTGAGAAAACAAAAGTCAAGCAAGATAGGGAGAACCAGGACGACACTCCTATGGGATAATTCATGGACCTGCCTAAACATAACTTATACTATTATCCCCAACCACCACCCTGAGGAGACAGTGCGGTGGGAAATTCTTTCAGGATTTTAAGTCGCTAAGCTCTCAGAGTTCCAAGGAACCATCATTTGAGATTCTAAATGATGGACGAATCACAAAAGACTGTTTTTGTCACTTACCCTCCTAAGAGAGAGGCCACCCACTGGTGAAAGACCAAGAAAGGCACGGAGCCAGAGGTTATGATAAACTGATTAAAGTTCAGTCAATTATTTTCGAGAAAGTAATTCCCAAGGTTATGGAGATAATGTAAAAGCTTTAGAGCCAGAACAAAGGCGGACGAGTATGATGAATTATGAATCTAAGATTGTAGAAGCTGTCAAGATTCGTTCTGAGGATACGAATCCCAGAATGACGTGATGTTCGAAGTCAATGATTAGTGGGTTCATGAAATGATTGTAAGAGAAAGGAAAATAAAAAGAAACTGAAGTGGAAAGGAATATAAAGGCAATAGAGTTTGAGGAATGATAAGGGAGTTGGGTATGAGGAAACCCTAAAGACTCATAGTAATAGAAATAGAAAGGTATGTAATCATCAGGAGGAGGGTGATTCACCATGGGTTAAAATTGATGGTTGAAGGCATAAGAGATACATATATTTTATCCCCTTTAAGTTGGGAGGATTCGAGGAAACCTTGAGATAGTTTGAAGGATAAACAATGAGACGCGGATAGACTGAGGAGACAAGAAAGTAAGAAATTAGGAAAATTGGATGAAGGAAGTGATCTTCAAGAATGTGAAGTGTAAGACCAGGGGCATGATACCCAGAAAGGGAGACGCCAGGTATGAAAGATATCCCAACATTGAGATAACTGTTGAGATAAACAACAAAAGTAAATAAGGATTTATTAAGAAGAAGTTCACGTTGAACACGACCAATATCTTTCAGAACATCCATGTGATCATTACCAAATCAGGAAAGAAAAGCGGATAACCATTTTTATCTTTTGGAGACCATATGGATTGACCTCAGTTTGAATAAAGATGCTATTGTGAAATTAAGTATAGACTATCGAAGTGAGAATGATTGAATAAGGTAATCTATCAAGTATATATGACTTGATTTATCCATGGAAGAGTGTAAGTATCTTTTAAAGGTGGAATTAAGGATAAAACCCCGATAACTTGAGATGAATCCTAGGGAAATGCATAGAGGTTGGCATTTCACCCTTAATAGGGACAGTATGAGTTTTGATAGTATGGAACGAAGAACTAAGGTAACAACAACAGATAAATTTTTCAGAAGTACATAGACAATGGTTCTAGTATTAGTACATGGTATTTTGATATGCCCTGTATCTAGGGAATACAGGAGGAACGATTCAAGGATAACCTTAAAGGTTTTACAAGGAAAAAGGTAATATTCAAAGTTCTCAAGAATAGAAATTTTGATAAAGGAAATGTGACGTAATTATAATAATGCCAGGTGGGGCACGTGTTGAACCATAAGAAAGTATAGATCGACCCAATGAGGGTCATGATTGGTGAAAACAAGAAGGACCCAAGATAAGAGACGTCCTAAGTATGATCGAGAGTCGGTCATGACAATGTTCACATCTAAAGACTAAGGCAATGACTTATGAAAAAATGGTGATTTTTTTTCTCTTACTAGGACTTAAGAAAAGCATTTTCACATAAGCAGTGATTGAAATGAGGTAGAAAATTTATTTGGAGGTGGTTAAAATGACATTGATTGTAAAGAAATTTTACTATCACGAAAGGCCAAAGAGATGGCCGACACTTTAAATGTAAGAGGATAATTATAGGCGCTCGTGCCAGAGGAATACAGTGATGATGGTTGAAGCCGTGAAGGTTGTATTATGGTTTGGAAGATTGACATTCCTTCTGATGACTGTGCAATACCCAACCGTAATAGTAGTTTGGTAAAGGTTTAATTCGTGTAATCACCATGAGCGGGTTATCTATCTTAGAAGGTACTATCTTGAGATAAGCCAGGACCATGTTACGAAATGACTAAATGAACCTTTGAGATGCATGTCTTCCAATAAAGACATATGGTTAATAATGGTATTAACCTGCTATCGTTGCATTTATTGAAACTCTTCTGCAATTTTATCTATTTCATGTCACGAATGTACGTCAGGATCTAGAGTGTTCTTCATGAATCATGGAATGGCGATTATGTTTCCTCTCTAGAAGATTTCGGTACGGCATGAATGGACTCCGTGTGATTAAATATTAAGATTCAAGGAAAACGAATGACTATAGTAGGTCCATGGTGGACTATAGTAATGCATCAACGATTCTTTGAATAATGAGCCGATTACAACTGTGAGAGTTATAGTGTAATGGATGTTGAGATTGGGTACCACTAATCGGGTTGTGGTGATGTATTAGTTATCATTGATAGACTAATTAAGTCGATTATCTACCTATTGAATACTTATTCCTTCTTATCAATAGAGAGTCGTATTACTATACGAGGAAGGTTGCGGTGCAAGCATAGAATTTTAGTAACGATGATGTCTAGAATGAGATCCCAGATTCGATTTTCGATGTCGAGGGAGTTTCAAAGGTGATTGTGTATAAGCTCTAGCAAGAGCATGGGTCCATAGAATGATGGACAGAATAGCAAAAATAATTAGGCATGTGAAATGCGATGCTATAATACCTGATGTTGATATATATACGTATATATTTTGTTCTCCTATAAGAAACCTCTATAGTTCAGAGGTAGATTCCAAGCCAGATATTTTGTGGCAGTATATTTTATATATATACAATTCTCTTCAATTCATTCTTTTCTCTCCTTTTCATTTTGTATAATCTGAGAAGAACAACCCTTCCAGAAGGGGAGGTATTGCCGAATGACTATCTATCTGTGTGATAGAAGCCTAGTAGGATACCACATGTTGTTTAATTGCTTGTCAAGTACTAAAGGCTGGCCACCTTCTGTACTAACTATGCAATGTAGCAAGTGTTCATGATCATAGTGATCTCTCAATAAATTCTTTTACTTCTATATGAAGGACCAAGCTTTCAAAGATGGAGGCGGCTAGAGATAAAGTAGTACTAGTATGATGGTATTCCGATTCTAACGCGTTCGTGGTACTAAGGTCGATGAAATTATTAGAAGGTTATAGAACGCTAGAGAGTGACAGTATAGGCATAATAATATTATGAAGGAAAGATAGTAACGATTACGAACTGGAAAAGAGTGGGTATTGAGAAACAAAAGCTATACCGCTAGAAGTTATGATGAGGGTCTGTGCAATAAACTTGAAAGAATTTGGAACGATCACATAACACGGATTGAGTTTTCTTACAACGATAGATGATATGTCATTATCGAGATGTCACCTTATGACATCCTTGAGGGAACACAATGTCGATCTCCCTTATGTTAGGATGAAGTTGTAGAGCGCAAGATGCTCGGACCTGCCGTAGTCCAAAGGACCAAGGATATAATAGATCTAATCAGAGGACAACTGGTAGTAGCCCAAGATGGACATAAGAAGTATGTTGATTTGACACGAAAGGACAAAGAATAGGAAGTAGGGGACCTAGTGTTGTTATAGGTATTCCCTTGGAAAGGATGGATGAGGTTCGGAAAGAAAGAAAAGCTAAGCCCACAAATTGTTGGACCCTTGGATATATTAAGACATATTGGGAAGTTAGCATATGAGCTAGCCCTACCCCCGAACCTGTAGCAAGTTCATAACGTGTTCCACATATCAATGTTAATGAAGTGTAATCCGGATTCCTGACATATAGGGGCATATGAGCGCATAGACATGCAACCAGATGTAACCTATATGGAGCAACCAGGAAGGGTTATAGATCAAAAAGGAACAAGTGCTTAGGAGAAGGGTTATCAAACTAGTCAGAGTTTGATGGTAGAACCACAATATGGGAAAATTTACTTGAGAGTTAGAAAGTGCAATGCTAAGAGAGTATCCCTATTCATTTTCTATCTGATTCCGGGACGGAATCCTTTTAAGGAGGGGAGACTGTAATAACCCCAAAAAAATTGAACTTTTTGTAACTTTTATGAATAGTGATTTTGCTGATTATGCTGAATAAGAAAACTTTTCATGCCACACTATGTAGGGGTTCTTTTATTGATATTCTGAGATCTTATTAGTACTCTATATGGTATATAAGTGTATCTAAAGATCGTCAGAATCCAAATTCGAACACTTTGATTTTTCCCGAAAACCCACCAGATACAGAAAGAATTGAGTATAAGGTAACATGATTAAAAAGATTTTAATTCAAGGATTATAAGAGAGGATCATAAAAGGAATATAAAATATTGAGAAAGATTTAAGAGAACCTAAGTAATGAGATCCCTAGTATGATCCCTCAAACGATAAACGAGAACGAAAGTTAAGCGAACCGTATAACAGATAAGCGGTCATTAGCCAAGTAATTAGGGGTTAATCAAAGAGGTTAGTGGGTGATGATGTCATCATACCAATAAGAAGAAAACAAGTGTAAGAAGATGACATAAGAAAGATGACATAGGCATGGTGACATAAGCATGACAAATAGAAAGGTTAGTTGGTTGATTGTGAGCCATGTAATTTTTACCATGGTAAATTTAATTAGCAAAAAAGAGAAGCAACCAAGCCAAAAGAAATCATAACACAAAAATTGAGAAGTTGACTTTGTTTTTCCACAAGAAGCTCTCGGCCAAAACCAGAGCAGCAACTTCAAACTACCATATCTCCTTCAATACTCACTCACATAGTATGTTCTATATCTCTTTGGAAAGGTATTGAGATGTCCTACAACTCTTGTTCACAAGTCTCGTCCAAATAAGCATGGTAAGACCCTCATTTTGACAGTTCTTTCAATATGACTTTTAGAAACTTTAAAACCTAACTTTGTGTTCTTGATTTCTTTGGAAAGATCAAGCTTGTAGGAGGCTCCCTAAGACTTTCTAGCTACTCTACTCACTCCAAGGAAGGTATAACACCTCCAAACCCTAACTTTACTTTGAGTATTACGATGGTTTTGATGGTTATAATAAATGAGAAGCATGATACTTTTAGTGTTTAGAGTTTGGATTGGATTTGTAGTGATTTGGATGTTGAAATCTTTTTTATAGGTAATGAAACTTAAGTATAGCTAGTAGTTCATGTGTGGGGTTATATAAATTGGAAAATCTTGAGGTTTGGGGACTGATGTAGTAAGGTTTGGATGAGGGTTGGTTGTATTGTTGGTTGTGAGTTGAATGGTGGTTGTTTGGAGTGGTTTAAAACTTGGTAATCGCGTAAACATAGCCGTCGTAATGCCCAATTTCATACAACTGCTTCTTTTTAGTGTTCGGGATAGAGAGCTAACTATTAAATCTGTGACTTTTCCAGGTTTAGTTACATTATGTCGTAAGCTTCATTTTGATATGTGGTTCGCTTCAATCCGATGTACGGTTTAGGAGAAACGACCGTTTTAAGTAACGGCATTTCACGAACGAACCATTACCCCTCGCCTTACTTTGAAACCTTGGTTAAGGCCCTTAACTGACTAATTGGAGTATGAAACAATTATTTAAAGTGGATTAGGCAGTTGGTAGAGTACTCGTGAAAGAATCAGCTTAAAATTCGTAACGGTTAATTTATTAAAAATGGTGGAACCGAGGGTACTCGAGCGACTTATGTAAATCGCTAAGCGCAAAAGCGAACGTTATGGTCTAAGTACTTTAAAAACTAGTTTCTTAAGCGACCGTGGTCTAATTCCAGATTATGTTATTGTTCATAGGTTACCGGACCCACTCTAAGCTTAAGTCTATCCGGGAACACTCAGGCAAGTTTTCTACCCTTTATACTATTGTTGTGATGTATATATGTATATGCATTATCTTGTGATAAGTGCATGATTGTTATTAGCAAATCTTGCGATATATTGGAGCATGCTGATATGGTATATATGCATGTCTGTTTTGTAATCTTGATATCTAATTGTTGATTCAATTGCTTATAATCTGCATAATACCTATGCTATAGATAAGCAATAGAGCGTATACCCTTAGTATAGGGGACCTAAAGGTGAACATTTTCTAAAACCGGGAGTCGATGTTCCCGAGCATATTATATATATTTATATATATATAGATATAATTTTCAAAACTATTAATCGAATAAGGTTTATTCGATAGCTTTATATTATTAATGAATATTATTTTGAATATTTATTCGTGGACTTATGACTCGGTTTATTTTATTTAATAAATATTATCTTGAATATTTATTCGAGGACTTATAACTCTGTTTATTCTATTTAATGAATATTATCTTGAATATTCATTCGAGGACTTATGACTCTGTTTATTCTATTTAATGAATATTATTTTGAATATTCATTCGAGGACTTATGACTCCGCTTATTTACTAAATAATATTCTTTATTTTATTAAAGAATAATGTTTCGATAATCAAACTTATTTTCAATTATTCAAATAAAGATCGTACTTCGTATAACTATACCTTTGGTTATTTATTATTCATTTCAAGTATGAGTTTTAAAACTTCTACTTCAAATTATTTATATAGAGATTATCCTTATGGGAATATTATTTAAATAATAATATTCAGATATTTTCTAATATATCGGGACTGATTTATTTCATTAAATCAGCATTACTCCAAACATTCTTAAAAATGTTTTCGAGTCTTCAAAATGATTTTAAAAGTTAGAGCGGATCCCAAAACTCATTTTTATATTTAAGATCTTCCTTTCAAAGGGGATCTAAATACTCGCTCAAAACCTGAGGGATCCGGCTCTGTGGTGTATTTATATTCGGAACAAGGTTGCTGTTTTGATAAATGAATTGATTACTTACCCAACGTTCGGGAAGTAAGTCCATCTATTGAGTCGGCATAAGCAATATGGGCTCAGTGGGCGTCCATGAAAGTGTAAGTGGCTCAGTGGGAGTCCATCAAATGCGTAAGTGGCTGAGTGGCAGTCCAGCATAAGGTCCTATTGCGGCCAGGGTGATGACCAGTGGGGAATTCGTCCATCTACTAGTAGAAAAGGTTACTTATTGGTATCTTTGCCTGATCAGCAAGATATCAGGTTTATGCCAAGGTTTTCTCCTTTCCAAATTCATTGGATATTGCAACTCTGTTTATAATTTTTGTAACAGAGGTTTTCAAGGAGTGTATGAAATGTATATATATATATAGGTGTATATATATATCAGGACTTAATGAAGTATCTCATAACTTCATTTCTTTCAAATGATATTTCAAAGATTGAATCTATTCAAGTCTTATCTTGTAGTCTCATCAATGTGATGAACTTTTGAAACTGATTATAACTTGAACGGTGGTAGTTCAAGTAGTATTTAGAAAAGATATAAGTATATTGGAGTATCTTGTAACTTCATCTTTTAAACTTATATCTAGTAAAGGATTATCTTATGCATGTCAAAGATTTTCAGAAAAATGTTGAGACAAGGTTAGATATATGAGATCACCTTGCAACGATATTTTTATACAGTTACAAACTGGAACTCTGTGTATATTATACATGTCAGAGGATTTCAAAGATTGTGAAAAGTATATATGTATATGTATACTGAATATTTTGCGACTTGGTCGCGTTAAGATATCAAACTTGGTCCATTTCTTTTTGACCAAGACTTTCATTAGTACTATGAGAATGCTCATATATTGTTAATTATTATACATATTATTTCGGTGGGCTTGTTGCTCACCCTTGCTTTCTTCTTTCATCACACAATAACAGATAGAAAAGATGAACAGGACCAAGCTCCCAATTCACAAGCGGTTAAGAAACGTTCCGCAGTTTTCTGGAGGCGTTGATGCCGCAGTAGCTGAGGCAGGAATTACCAATAGGCTAGGCTTTCAACTTTTAGTGTTCCAGACTTATGTATCTATATGAATTGTAATAATGGCAAGGAAATGTAAATTTATTCAGAAACCCTTTCGAGGTATAACGACTTATAATTGTGGAATGAACGAACTTGTGTTATTTTTGGCATTCATCTCTGAGACTATAACTTGTGGTGTGTTTGTGTATATTGTGGGGTCACAATACGCAATACTTGATTATTTATTAAGATTAAGTGTTATTAAGGGAAATGGAACTCATGACAACCCGGATCCCCGACCCCGGATTTGGGGATTTTACAATAATAAGAAGTGATAATGGTACTGAGTTCAAGAATTTGATAATGGAAGAGTTCTGCAAATACCATGGAATCAAGAAGGAATTTTCTGCTCCTGGAACTCCACAGCAAAATGGAGTTGTTGAAAGAAAGAATAGAACTGTCATTGAAGTTGCACGTACAATGCTTGATGAAGCAAAGCTTCCAACCTATTTCTGGGCTGAAGCTGTGCAGACTGCTTGTTTTACTCAGAATGCAACACTCATTAACAAGCAAGGAAAGACACCATATGAGATGGTGAAGAAAAAGAAGCCAAATCTGAAGTATTTTCATGTATTTGGATGCAAATTTTTTATTCTTAAGACTCACCCTGAACAGCTATCCAAATTTGATCTAAAAGCTGATGAAGGAATCTTTGTTGGATATCCACTTTCCACAAAAGCCTTCAGAGTCTATAACTTGAGAACAAGAGTGGTCATGGAATCTATCAATGTCTCTTTTGATGATAAGAAGATTACTGGACTTGAAGATTTCAATGATCATGATCAGCTGAGATTGGAAAATGAAGACTTAAATTCTGATACTGAAAATCCTGACAGACTAAATCCTGATACTGCAAACTCTGATGGATTAAACTCTGATGTTATTGAAAATGTGGTGACTACGCCAAAGGAAGATGCACCTATACAGGGGGAGCATACTCAAGATACAACCACATCTCAAGAAGCATCAGAACATACAACTGGCTCTTCAAGTTCTGATTCATCAAGTTCTGATAAGCCAAGTTCTGATAGTTCTGAAAACTTAAATTCTGAAGGATCCAACTCAGAGAGCATAGTTTCAGGGGGAGCACAGAAAATGTTGATGAAGATAGCATGGATCATGGGGGAGCATCCAGTTCTAGAGAAAACCTTCCATCTGTAAGGAAGTGGACTAAATCACATACACCTGACTTTATTATTGGAAATCGTGATGCAGGTGTCAGAACTAGAACAGCTACTTCGAGTGAATGTCTTTACAATTCTTTTCTTTCTCAGACTGAACCAAAGAAAGTGGAAGAAGCTCTTCAAGATGCTGATTGGGTGCAAGCAATGCAGGAAGAGTTAAATGAATTTGAAAGAAACAAAGTCTGGACCCTAGTGCCAAGACCAAAGAACAGATATGTTGTTGGTACAAAGTGGGTATTCAGAAACAAAACTGATAGTGATGGCATAATTACAAGGAATAAGGCAAGGTTGGTTGCAAAAGGATATTCTCAACAGGAGGGAATTGATTATGATGAAACATTTGCACCAATTGCTAGATTGGAAGCCATAAGGATATTTTTGGCTTATGCTGCTCACAAAAAGTTTACTGTCTTTCAAATGGATGTGAAAAGTGCTTTTCTCAATGGAGAATTGGAGGAGGAGGTATATGTTGAACAACCTCCAGGCTTTGTAGATCCCAATATTCTAATCATGTCTACAGGCTTGATAAAGCACTTTATGGCCTTAAGAAAGCTCCAAGAGCATGGTATGAGACTTTAGCTCAGTTTCTTCTGGAAAGTGGATCTAACAGAGGAACTATAGACAAAACACTGTTCTACCTCAACCATGGAAAGGACTTACTTCTGGTTCAGATATATGTTGATGATATCATCTTTGGTTCTACAAATGACAGACTTTGCACGAAGTTTTCCAAACTGATGCAGTCAAGATATCAAATGAGTATGATGGGGGAACTTAGCTATTTTCTGGGACTTCAAGTCAAGCAGAATGAAGAAGGCACTTTTATTTGTCAAACCAAGTACACCAGAAATTTGCTGAAGAAATTTGGAATGCAAGATTGTTCAAGTGCATCCACTCCCATGGCCACTGCAACAAAACTGGATAAGGATACTGGTAAATCAGTAGAAATTACTGATTACAGAGTAATGATTGGATCTCTACTCTATCTAACTGCTAGTAGACCTGATATCATGTATGCTACCTGTCTTTGTTCAAGATTTCAAGCAGATCCAAGAGAACCTCACTTAACAGCTGTGAAAAGAATTTTCAAGTATCTTAAGAGAACAGCTGATCTGGGACTGTGGTATCCCAGAGAATCAGATTTCAAACTAATAGGTTACTAAGATGCAGATTTTGCAGGTTGCAAAATTGACAGGAAAAGCACAAGTGGAAGTTGCCAATTTCTTGGAGGCAGATTGGTTTCTTGGTTTAGCAAGAAACAAAAGTCAATTTCCACATCAACTGCAGAAGCGGAATACATTGTTGCAGGAAGCTGTTGTGCACAGATTCTTTGGATGAAGAATCAGTTACTGGATTATGGGTTAATATATTTTAAAATCCCTATTTACTGTGATAATCAAAGTGCTATTGCTATGACAGGTAATCCAGTTTAACACTCAATGACAAAGCACATCAGCATTAGGTACCACTTCATAAGGGAACATGTGGATGAAGGTACAGTGGAATTGCACTTTGTTCCAACAGATCAACAACTAGCAGATATCTTCACAAAACCACTGTGTGAAGCTACTTTTACAAGATTGGTAAATGAACTTGGAATGGTTTCAGGTTCTTTCTCTAAATCTGCTTAGCTTTTGTTCTGATGCATCAGACTTTATGATCAGTTTTTACAAAAATTACTCTCTTTGTGTATTCTGTGCTTATTTGAAAATTGCTTAAGTACTGATTGTTGTTTGATGTGAATTTCTAAACTCTGATAGTGAACTGACTGTTTCTGTGACTGTTCAATCCTATAAGGATAACTGTGCTAGATGCTGACCTAGTAGTCTTTAACATACTAGAGATCACATGTTAGAAGTAATTATTTATGTGGAAATCTATTGACACAAGCAAATTCTGATATTGAGCTCAGTCACGTTTACTTTGTCTATCTTATTACTAAGTCAAAAACTAGAATAATGCTTCTCATCTGTTAAGTTCTGATGTTAGTAAATCTGATGGATGTACAAAGTGCTGATAAACCTCACTCATCAAAAGAAAAAGTAATAGAAAAGGGAATAAAAATCAGGTACTCCTTTGAGATATAGAGTTAAAATGTGGAAGGGACGACCCAAGTGCATTGCTGGTATTAAGTAATATGCATCAGAAAAGCAAATAATTATTTTTCTTGGTGACTTTTCACACTCTATGATTACTGGAGAAATGCTCTGATAATAGCATAAATTCTGGTAAGCGTTCGTGACTCACTTACACTGAGAAGCCACTGTAAAATGGAATTTCAAAAGATGCATAAAATAAGCAGAAAACAGTTGAGGTGGACTCGTGCATGAACTCATTCAAAAGTAAACTTTAGAATAATGACAGATTTTTAGTAAAGTTCTTAGTTATGCCTTATTTCTAAGATGTACTGAAGTAAATCAGACTTTACTCTTTGTCTGATATTTTGCTTAATGCACACACTTACACTCCATATGAATGATGAAAATTACTGTGGCGTTCAATATTGTTTTAGGTGAACAGTTTATGTGTCAGATTGCATAAATTCTGAGGACAAGTTCAGATGGAAGTTCTGATAAATAAGTTCTGAAGAACCAAAATCAGAATTTGTGTGAAGAATCACAGAGATAGGCATTCATTTTTCAAGTTAAGAAATCATGTTCTGATGACTGTTAAATTCTGATATAAGTCTAAGTGCTGATATTAAATTCTGATCCTCTTTTTGACTTATTTGTGGTTAAAATCTGAAACAGTCTTACTTTAAATCAGAATATGTACGGGTGAGATATTAACAGTCAATACAATTAGGGTTAGTGGAACATGTACATGCACAGTAATATTTACTTGTTTCTTGTGCGCATTAAACCCTGTTTTACACTTCCAATGACTGTTTTTCTTCTTCCCAGTCTAGGGAGACGAGGTAGAATTATTTCTACCTGTCAGCATTAAATTTCCTTGCGTCTCCTGGCATTCTATTGCCTATATAAACCAACACCTCAAATCAGCCTACACATCATTTCTTTTCTCACATACTCACTCTCTTTTCCTTCATACCAACTTAATCATGGTCAACTACAATATGTTTTTAAACTATGAGACCTTCAACATGGAGTTGAGCTGTGATGACTGGCAGCAGGAATGGCACGTAACTGTCATTCCTGATGAGATTTGGGACTCGGTTCCCCAGGAGGATCTCACACACCTCCTGTTCTTTTACATGGACTACCATCGCCATCTGGAGCGATTGGAAGAAGAAAGGCTGGAAGCTCTCCGCCAACAAGAGTGAATCATTCGACTCGCTATTCTTTTTGTAAAAAGTTGAAAGAAGAAATAATTTGTTTTCTTCTTCTTGTTTTTCTTCATCGGTAGCTTTGTCCGGCTTCTTAGCCAAGGACAAACGCTGTTGATGTTGGAGTTTGTAGCTTAGGACAGTCTTGTAATGTTCTGATGTAAATTTCAATTTCATGGATGTATTCTCTTAATATTTTAATGGAATTTTATATTTTTGCAAGATTTTGTCTCTGAGATGTTTTAAATTCTGCTGCATTTTTAAATCCTGATATATCCATATTCCGATGACTATTTTAATTACTGATATAAATTAAGTTCTGATTTTAAAATATCAGTACTTGTTTACTTGATTTATTTTTTTTGGTCATTCTCACACTTGCATATTTTTACAGAATATTGGTTTTGCAGTGAAAATGATTAAATAAGTGGGAACAGTTTAAATTTTGAATTAAAACTGACTTACCTCAATTAATGGGATTACTTGGTAAGTGGAATGGTTTTTCCTTGAAAAACTGCATGTGATAAGTAATGATTACTGTTTTCCCGTGCCCATTAACTATTCATTATTGCTGCATGTCTGACAGGTGTCCAACGGTTATTTTTTTTAACCATGTATAAGTAAGAGAGAGAGAAGATTATACAATCTTTTATTTACTTTTACACTTTATCTCTCTTTCTTTACTTTTACTCTCTTTCATCTCCTGACGTTGTTTTTCATACAGACATTTTATCAAATACCTTACATGCAACCTTAATTCTCAATTTTTTTCATGGCACCTAAGGATTTGATTATAGATGGAGCCAAGTTCGTTCCCAACAACTATGCTGCAATCCTAAATCATGATGAAACTCTATCTGAGTTGCACTTTGTGCAAGATCTTCCGGCATACAGTGAAATTGGGTATACATTGACCCAGCCTCAAGTCATTTCCAGCCAACAAGTTCTGACGTTTTGGCGGACTGGGCATTTTGATAATGGTGGTGCTACTGGTACTCCCAGCATTGTTTTTGAAGTCAATGATGTTGAACATGTGGTAACTCCTGGAACAGTTAGTAAAGCTCTACATTTACCAGAAGGCTGTATTTTCTCAACACCGGAGGAACCAGTTCTACAGCAGCTCATGGCCAATTTGGGGCATGAGAACAGTTTGGCTAAGCTTGGACAGTTGAAACGAGCACATATTAGAAAGGAATGGAGCTTTTTCTTCGACTGCATCACTAAAGCCTTCGGGAATAAGTGTTCCAAATTTGATGCCATTCCAATAATGAGTCAGCACATCGGGTATGCTATTATTAACCAAACTCATTTTGATTTTTCAAGTGTTGTGCTAGGCTTTATTGGGGATAGGATGACAGAGGATAGAAATGTAGTTTACTTTGCTAGATTTTGTCAGCTTATAAATACCTTTTGCTGTGCTGATGACCCTCAACTAGCCAGTTCTTTATTTCCACCTTTTAAACTTGCAAAATGGGCTTCTAATGACTTGGTAAATGCTGATCTTAAGAAAATGGTGGTTAGACCTTTACAGATTCCTCAGTCTGTAAAACAGATCCTGGTAAGTGCTGATCCTCAAACCTATAGATCTGTTTATCCTGATGTACAACCTACCACCACATCCCAAACACCACAATAACCATCAGAACATACCACTCATACATCTATACCTCAATCCTCTATCAGAACACATCTCAAACCTTCACAAATAGCTCAACCTTCATCATCAGCACATACTGTGAAGCCTTCATCTTCCAAGCCCAAGAGGACAAAGACTGTCCCTCATACACCACATAAGAGAAGGAGGATTGTTCTGAGAGATGAGTCTGATAGTGAGGAACAGGTTTCTGCATCAGAACTTGTTGTTAAAGAAGCTGAGAAGGTCCCTTCTCAGAAGCATTCTGGAATTGGGGGATCTAAGCTTCTCAAAAGGCTTAGAAGAATGACTTATGCCGAACCTCCCAAGGAATCCCCATCTTCAAAGAGATACAAGAAACAGAGAGCTAAAAGGCCAGCTTCAGATGATGAGAAAGCAGCAGCTAAGGAAGGAGATCAGGAATCTCTGATCTCAAAAGAACCAGAATTTGCCGAAGCTACTGCATCTCCCTCTCCATTGTCCCCAACTCAGGAAGCTGCTACAGACAAGGCAAACACACCATCTGTGTCTCCTGTACATGAAACTGTATCTCCTGTAGACCCAGACATAAGTGCTGAAATTGATATTCACAACCTGGCTATGCCTGAGGTTCTCTACTTAAAAGCTTCAACAACAATTAATCCATCAACAACACATTTTACTGATGCTACTCAAACTCCAGAATTGTCTACAACACCTTCTCTGCATCTAGATGTTGATAATCAGAATATAGGTGAGCATCAGGATATGGCTGTTGATCAGAACTTGGAAACAGATCAGCACTTAGAGGATGATGTTGAAGCCTCAATTGCTTCTCATACTGTTGTTTTATCAGAAGATGTTGATTCTGTCAGTTCTGATGCTTCAAATGCTGATACTACTGGTGATGCTGCTATTAATGCAGATTCTGATGAAGCTGGTCCTTCAGGACATGCACCTCAACAAACTGTTCATAAATCTGAACTAGTTAAGAAGTTTGTTACAAGAGCAGCACCAGTACCTTGGAGTGAAACTCCTAGAGGACAGGAGTGGAAAAAGGAATGGAACTCAGTTACCTTTATTCCATCTGAAAAGATTCTTGCTGAGCACTTGGCAAAAGCTGATGAAATGTTAATTAATGATGATTTCAAGACACAGCTTCGAGTCACTGCATTGAGTACTAGACATCTTCAAGGTCTCCATTCAACAACTCATGCAGAGTTACATAAAATTCAGGAAGAATTGCTCAAGCAAGAAATGGCTCGGAAAATTGATAAGAAAAAATTCTTCCAACCTACCTTTGACAGAGTTGCTTACATTGAGAAGACCCAAGAGAAGCAACAGTCTCAGATTGATGATATTTTGAAAAATCAAGCTTCTCAGCAATCTCAACTCGATAAAATCCAAGCCTCAGTGGAATTGCTTGTCTCTCTTCTCTTACCTGCTGATGCCAAAAAGGGAGAGAAAGTAATTAAGTCCAAATGCAAAACTGTTAAGACACTGAAGGGGAAGGATGATGAAAAAGATGACCAGGGAAACTCTGGAATGGGTGGAGGTCATGGTCAAGGTAGAAGTTTCTCATCAAGAAGAGCTGAAATTACAAGTCACAGGACAAGTTCTGATGCTGGAAAAAAAATTACTTCTGCTACTGGTAAAAGGATAAGTTCTGATGAACTTTTGGATCATGATGAAGAAATATCAAGACAGCTATTTTTGAAAGAAAATCCAGGAATGGACTTTGAGAGTCTGATGGAAGAAGAAGCTAGACTTAAGTCAGAAAAAGTCAAATCTAAATCTGAAGCTTCTGTTGGTAAAAAGAAACTTCCAAAGGCCAAAGGCATTGTGATAAAAGAAAGAACAAATCCTGAAGCAACCAAGGCTAAATCACAATTGCAGATAGATCCAAGGTCCAAGGGCAAAGAGAAAGTTGGTGAACCTATCAATGTTTATGTGCCTCCTGTGGATGAAGAAAATACTGTTGAAGATGTTGATATGCTCTGACTTCAAGAAAAATTTCTGAGACAACCTCTGACATGGCTCAAGTTGTTCAGAGTCAAGATATAGTTAGTTCTGATATCTCAAAGAAGCAAGTAACCTCTGACATAGCTCAAGTTAACTTGATATCAGAAGATAAATCAAAGGACCCTCTAATATTGCTCATGTTAAACCTTCAAAGTTACTCCTACCAGGATTCACCAAAGCCAAACAGACTCAACCTTTGAAGATTGTTGTAAGTGGTTTTGAAGCAAGAGTGGTTACTGGAAAGGAAGCAAGAGATAAATTTGGATTGGGTAGTGCTGATGAAAGAAGAATATAGAAGACAACCAATGATCCAACTTCCTAAAGTGAACCAGGTATTGGAGCAACTCCTGAAAGATTGAATCAATTAGAATCTGTATAGATGGTTTACCATACCTACTTGAAAGAACACATCTTGTTATACTTCATGACAGATGGTAGGGTTTATCATATAAGGGAAAATGCCATTCCACTGAAGTATTTTGAAGAATTGGAACATGTATTATTCTTACTTCAAGTGAATGATAAAATAACAAAAAGTGCTGCAAACTATTTGAAGAGTCAAATTCAGAGACAGAAAAGGCTTTATTCTGTAAAGTCTGACAGCACATATCTTCCAAAGTATAGAGATCACAAGGGTGATATTGTTAAGATGAAGCCTAACTCTGCTAAGATTATAACTACCTTTCTGGGTTACAAGGCTGTAGAATTCAATCTTGAGTCTGACAAGGCATATTTGATCAGACTGGATCAGGACATAAGGAAAGCTAAAATTAATGATCTCAGGGCTGCAATCTTTCAAACTGGTGAAGATTCTACAGAACTTAAAGATGCTAAAAGGAGGATGATTGATGAACTCAGATATGCTGAGAGATGTTTGTTAAAGAACTATCTCAGAACAACTCCTGACATCAGAGAGATTAGAAAGTGAAACCAAGTCAAGATCTATAACTGCTCAAATTCTGATATGAATACAAACTGAAGTTGTTATCAGAAGTTAAAGTTGGTGAAGCTTTAAGGACTGTAAGTTGTAGTTATCTAGTCAAATTCTCATGTATTTGTACTTAATGTTTTTGACATCATCAAATATCTGTTAACTTGTATATTATGCTAATTTACAAGTTGGGGGAGATTGTTAGATATATTTGATAATGTCATGTCTAATATGATTTATGTTTAGTTTTCAGATCTTACTTAAACAGGACAAATCAGTACTTAACTGAAATCAGCACTTATACTGAAGTCAGAACTTAAGTCATCAGTATTTAAGGTTCAGGAGATATTTATCAGAAGATAATATCAGGACTTAAAGAAAACGTTCAGATAAGGAAGGCGGTTGATTGAAAGGAAAAGAACATCAAGACAAACGTAAGAAGGGATATGCATGAAGAAGGAATTCTATGAAGAATAGAATACTTTGAAGAAAAGATATCTGATTGATATATTTTAGGAAGCAGAATTATATTCTATATCAATTAGCGATTATCTTGTAACTGTGTAGTATATAAACACAGACATAGGGTTTATACTATAAGTGTTATCATTATCGAGAAGATTATTTATTGTAACCCTAGCAGCTCTCGTGATATTTGTTCATCACTGAGAGAGGACAGTTCCATACTGTAACATAATTTATTGCTTTGAATAAAGTCTATTTTCTGTTACTTGTGTTATTAGAATTCGATTTGATTGTGCTATACACTGTATTCACCCCCCTCTACAGTGTGTGTGACCTAACACAAGAAGATGCTAAGGCATGTCCACATCATGGGATGCCTGACTGGATGATCATTAACTGCTTCTATAATGGTTTGGGTGCTACTTCTAGACCCATGCTTGATGCAACATCAGGAGGAGCCTTATGGGCTAAAAGCTACGATGAAGCTTGTGAATTGATTGAACTGATGGCTGCTAATGAATACCAGAATCCTTCTCAGAGACTAGCTCAGGGCAAGGTAGCAGGAATTCTGGAGTTGGATGTAGCTACTGCTATAGCTGCTCAGCTTAAGGCTTTGACGATGAAGGTGGATTCTTTGGTTAATTATGGAGTTAATCAGATCACTAGTGTCTGTGAGCTTTGTGCTGGTGCCCATTAGATGGAACAATGTGCTATTTCTAGTGAATCAACTCAGTTCGTGAGCAACTTTCAGAGATCACAGCAGCCAGTTCCAACCATCTATCATCCTAACAACCGCAATCATCCTAAGTTCAGCTGGAGCAATACTCAGAATGAGGTACAACAACCTTATCA
Organism: Apium graveolens; assembly: GCF_009905375.1. NCBI lineage: Eukaryota > Viridiplantae > Streptophyta > Magnoliopsida > Apiales > Apiaceae > Apium > Apium graveolens. The sequence goes on from NC_133656.1 coordinate 80,142,211, forward strand.
GCAGTATACAGTAAAGCAATACAACCCCCCTAGTTTTCAGCAACTGCAATACGCACTAAGACAATAACACCAGCTCCAACAGTCTAATGAAAAATCTGAATTAGAGGAGTTGAGGCTCATGTGCAAGAAGCAAGCGGTGTCTATCAAGATCTTGGAGAATCAAATTGGGTAGATTGCCAATGCCTTGCTAATTCGTCAAGCTGCCTCACTACCTAGTGACACAGAGGTTCCAGGCAAGAAGGAAGCTAAAGAGCAGGTTAAGGCAATCACATTGAGGTCTGGGAAGGTTGCAATTCCCAAAAAAATTCAAGTTTCGGAAGATGAAGCTGTGGTTGAGGAAGAAGTACAGAAGGAAGCAAAAGTGGAACCGAGGAAGACTACTGTGGAACACACTCCTCCTGAAGGTAATACAGGGGAGAAACAGATCTATCCTCCACCTCCTTTTTCTAAGAGGCTGCAAAAGAAAAAGCTGGATAAGCAGCTTGAAAAGTTTCTGGAGGTGTTCAAGAAACTTCATATCAATATACCTTTCGCTGAAGCTGTTGAACAGATGCCTAGTTATGCAAAGTTTATGAAAGGTATTCTCTCTAGGAAGGTGAAGCTTGATGACTTAGAGACTGTTGCTCTCACGGAGGAGTGCAGTGTTGTGCTACAACAGAAGTTGCCTCTGAAGCTTAAAGATCCCGGAAGCTTCACTATTCCTTGCTGTAACACCCCCAGATCCGGGGTCGGGGATCCGGGTCGTCACGATCGTTCTCTCCACAATATCACTTCACTTAATTAATAATAATTAACCTCATGTTGTGACCCCACACTAACACACACCACAACCCGTTATAGTCTCAGAGATGAAATTGAAATAAGAACAAGTCTTTGAATCCGCAATTTAAAAGTTATTACAACCCAAAATGATTACTTAATAAGTTTACAATTAATTGCCATTATCTGCCACAAGTTATAATTATACATAATTGATTCTCAAAAGTAGATGGTCTGATCTACAATAGATCTACCTCTGCAGTTATAGCAGCTACAACATCAACGGGAAGATGCGGGACGCTTCCCACGCGCTTGCGCTGGGTCTGCTGGAGTCTGGCCATCCTTCCTAACTGTTGTTGTGTGATGAAGGAATAAAGCAAGAGTGAGCCTTACAGCTCGCAAGATAATATATAGTGATAACAATAATACAAGTATCTAAATGGATACTTACTAGAATCTTTTATCATGTGTAAGATAATTACTTACTAGATATAAGTAAAAACAAGGGATGAAGTTACCAAATACTTCACTATACTTATATCAATTATAAAGTTACTTGAACTACCACTGTTCAAAGTATAACGAGCTTTCAACAGTTCATCATATAGATGAGACTACAAGACAGATTTGAATAGATTAAATCTTTGAAGTAGTATTGAAGGAAATGAAGTTATGATATACTTCATTAAGTTCCGATATATATATCCACATATACATCTTCCTTATACAGTCCCTGAAAACCTCTGTCATGTAAAGTATGAACAGAGTTTGTAACATCCAATGAATTTTTTTTGGAAGGGAAAAAGAATTGTGGCATAAACCCGATATCTTGCTGATCAGGCAAAGATACCAATAAGTAACCTTTTCTACTAGTAGATGGACGAATTCCCCACTGGTCATCACCCTGGTCGCAATAGGACCTTATGCTGGACTGCCACTCAGCCACTTATGCATTTGATGGACTCCCACTGAGCCACTTACACTATCATGGATGCCCACTAAGCCCATGTTGCTTATGCCGACTCGATAGATGGACTTACTTCCCGAACGTTGGGTAAGTAATCAATTCATTTACCAAAACTGCAACCTTGTTGCGAATATAAAATACACCATAGAGCCGGATCCCTCAGGTTTTGAGCGAGTATTTAAATCCCCTTTTTAAAAGGAAGATCTTAAATATAAAAATGAGTTTTGGGATCCGCTCTAACTTTTAAAAATCATTTTGAAGACTCGAAAACACTTTAAAGAGTGTTTGGAGTAATGCTGATTTAATGAAGTAAATCAGTCCCAATATATTTAGAAAATGTCTGAATATTATTATTTAAATAATATTCTCATAAAGATAATCCTTATAAAAATAATCGAAGTAGAAGTATTAAAACTTATACTTGAAATGGATATTAAATAACCAAAGATATACTTATATGAAAGTACTATCTTTATTTGAATAATCGAAAATAAGTTTGATTATTGACACCTTATTCTTTAATAAAATAAAGAATATATTTCAGTAATAAGCGGAGTCATAATACCTCGAATGAATATTATAAATAATATTCATTAAATAAAATAAAGGAGTCATACATCCTCAAATGAATATTCAAATAATATTCAATTAATAAAATAAAAGGAGTCATAAGCCCTCGAATGAATATTCGAAATAATATTCAATAAATAATATAAAGGAGTCATAAGTCCTCGGATGAATATTTGAAATAATATTCAATAATAAAATAAAGGAGTCATAAGTCCTCGGATGAATATTTGAAATAATATTCAATAATAAAATAAAGTTAAAGTTATCGAATAAACCTTATTTGATTAATAGTTTTGAAAACTATAACCATATATATATAAATATATATATTATACTCGGGAACATCGACTCCCGGTTTAGAAATATGTTCACCTTTTGATCCCCTATACTAAGGGTAAACTCAATACCGCTTATCTCTAGCATAGGTATTATCAACTGAACCAATAGATATATATGGCAAGAATACGAAACAGGCATGCATATATATACCATATCAGCATGCTTCAATATATCGCACATTTGCTAATTAACCAACATGCATCTATCGCAAGATAATGCATATACACATATACATCACAACAACAGTATAACGGGTAGAAAACTTGCCTGAGCGACTGGGGGTGATAAAAGGCTCGGGACGAGTCTGGTAACCTATAAACAACAAGTAAGTTGGAATTAAACCAAAGTCACTTGTAAATCTATACTCTAACCAAATTAGACTCTAACGCTCGCTTTGCGCTTACTGATTCTCTTAAGTCACACGAGTACCCTCGGCTCCACCATTATTAATAAATTAACCATTATGAGTTTTAAGGCGATTCTTTCGCGAGTGGCTTACCAACTGCCTAACACACTTACCATAATTGTTTCATACATTAATTAACCCTTTTTGGTCTTTAACCTATGTTTCAAAGTAAGGCGAGGGGAAAAGTTTCATTCGCGAAAAGCCGTTACTTGAAACGGTCGTTTCTCCTAAACCGTGCATCGGAATCGAACGAACTACATATCAAAACGAAGCTCGTAACATGATTTATCTAAACATGGCAATGGTCAAAATCTAGCAGGGGTTTCTCGGGTCCTAATGTTATGAACAAAAGCAGTCTAAAGTAAATCAGATATTACGACGACTATGTTTACGCGATTTCCCAATTTTAAACCATTCAAAAACCATCACAATTCAACCTCAACCCATTCATACAACCAAATTCCATCCTTATCTCATCATAGCAGCCCCAATCAACTCAATATTAACATTTATACTTATGCCTAAGCTTGAATTTAACTATACTTAAGTTCTTTTAACCAAAACAACAAGATTTACCATTCCATTTCACTACCACTCCAACCCAAACTCTAAACCACAAGAATTAAGATACTATATCATCATAATAATCAAAATCATCTTATTATACATAGGAATCTGGGGTTTGGAGATGATATACCCTCCTTGAAGTGGTGGGAGTAGCTAGGAAGCCTTAAATAGCTTTGAGAAGTCTTATGGATGCTTGGATCTTAAAGGAAAACAAGAAAAATTCAAGTTAAAACCTTGAAAACACTATTCATTGTCTTCTTTATTGATTTATTGAAGAAGATTGAGAAAGAATTGAAGGCGCGTAAACTCATGATATAGCCATAACTATGCATAAGGATGATTACGGAATTAACTCACCAATTTAGGAAGCTTGGATTTTGGATTTTGAAAATTCTTGCCTTTAAAAAGTGAAAAAGCCGAGAGCAAATGAAGAAATAATGCCTTGGTTTCTTTTTTGTTTTGATGAAGAATGAATTATTTGGCTTGGTTGGTTGGTTTTGTTTTTGTTTTTGTTTTAGTTAATTACCTATTTAACCTTGGACTTTGTGTGGTTCTCATTCAACCACACCTCATTCCTTCCCATGTCATGCTTGTGTCATGCTATGATGTCATCTTTCCCTCCTTGTCCTCTTCTCATTGGTTGGGTGACCTCATCCCCACTAATCTCTTTGATTAACTTCCTAATTGTTTTCCTAATGACCGCTGATCTGTTATACGGTTCGCTTAACTTTCGTTTTCGTTTATCGTTTGAGGGATCATACCCGGGATCTTATTACTTAGGTTCCCTTAACCTTTCTCAATATATTATATTCCTTTTATGATACTCTCTTATAATCCTTTAATTTAAATCCTTTTTATCCTGTTACCTTATACTGAATTCTTTCCGTATCTAGTGGATTTCCGGGAAAAATCAAAGTGTTCGGAATTGGATTCTGGTGATCTTTACATACACTTATATACCATGTAGAGTACTAATAAAATCTCAGAATATCCATAACAGAACCCCTACATAGTGTGGCATGAAAAGTTTTCTCATTCAGCTAAAACACTATTCACAAGGGTTACAAAAAGTTCAAAATTTTGGGGGTTATTACAGTCTCCCCTCCTTAAAAGGATTCCGTCCCGGAATCAAATAGAAAATAAATGGGGGTACTTTTCTAGCATTGCGCTCTCTAGTTCCCAAGTTGATTCTTCCAAATTATGATTCTGCCATAGTACTCTGACTAGCTTGATCACTTTGTTCCGAAGCACCTGCTCCTTCTTATCTATAATCCTTACTGGCTTCTCCACGTAAGTCAGATCTGGTTGCATATCCACCTGCTCGTACTCCACTATGTGTCTGGCATCCCGATGATACATTCTTAGCATTGACACATGGAATACATTATGAACTTGTTGCAAGTTAGGGGGTAAGGCTAGCTCGTAAGCTAACTTTCCAATCCGTCTTAATATCTCAAAAGGTCCAATGTATCTTGGGCTTACTTTTCCTTTCTTTCCGAACCTCATCAATCCCTTCCAAGGGGATACTTTCAGTAGTACTAAGTCCCCTACTTCATATTCCTTATCCTTTCGAGCTAGGTCTGCATATTTCTTCTGTCTGTCTTGGGCTGCTACAAGTCGCCCTCTGATAAGATCCACTATATCTTTGGTCCTTTGGACCACTTCAGGTCCGAGCATCTTCCGCTCCCCCACTTCATCCCAGTATAAGGGAGATCGACACCTTCTTCCGTACAGGGCCTCATAAGGCGGCATTCCGATGCTAGCATGAAAGCTATTGTTATAAGAAAACTCGATCAACGGCAAGTGATCATCCCAACTTCCTTTAAGGTCTATTGCACAGACTCTCAACATATCCTCTAGTGTCTGGATGGTCCTTTCACTCTGCCCATCCGTCTGGGGATGGTACGCGGTACTCATATTTAACTTGGTCCCCGCACATTCCTGAAAGCTCCTCCAAAATCTAGAGTT